>NC_067486.1:5841560-6019060 GCF_947179515.1 Apodemus sylvaticus | reverse complement strand
CTGAACAAGAGATGGCTTTATCTTTAGCCTACCCACTTCTAGGCCGGATTGGCTCATACGTGCTGGACAATGGAGTTGGGCTTAGGGAGGGAGATGGAACTCAGTGAGGCATTTGCTCTGGGGAGAGAAATTGAGCCCAAAGCTCCGTTCATTCCCTCTGGCCTTTGAGATAGATATCAACATTGTGGCCGCCCGCTTAGGCTTAATTACTCGTTAAGGGCCAAGCGGGCTCTTGTTCCCTGCTTCTCACTGAGGTTACCTCCCTCCCGAAGCCTTGCCTGCTGGGTATCAGCGGAGGAGTCGGTCAGATGCCAGGTGCATCTGGCAGAATGGAATCTCCAGGGGGAATGGGGTTTACAGAGCTTCTCCGAGCTCTTCCCAGGGAGGTGCTTTGAAGATGCAGCCAGGATTGGGAGCCACTGAACTGTAGACATGAAATCAAGTCTTCTCTGGCTAGGTCCGTAGAGGCTTTGGGCTGTCTGTCTGTCACTGGGGCTGATTCTGTGACATTTGTGGGTGTGAGCAAAGAGCTGCATCTGACAGATCACACCCTGGGAGATGGGAACTCACTGTTGCTGGATCTGTTGCTAGGGAAACAAACATCATAAGCTGAAGCCCACGGGCAGGCACGTGCGCATGTGCACACGCAAACTCCTATCTTCAGTGTTGAAAACCCCTCACACCGGGGTGTGATTGGGCATGTCAGGCATGTAGCCGCAGAGCCGCAGGTCGCATTGGCCTGGTGACCTCAGCACCTCATCTGCCCCTCCATCTTTCATCACCCACAGTTTGGTCTTATCATTCCAGGGACTCTGGAGGTTGAGGCTGGAGGATTGCAAGTCTGAGTCCAACCTGGCTACTTCATAAGGCTTATCCTTTTTTAAAGTTCTTAATTTGCTTCCAGGGCCTTTCTAAACCCTATTAACAATACATCCTTCTTTAACCAAACAAAAATGTCCTAACTTTGGTGGCCCATTGCAAAGGACAGGGGAGATAATGTACTTATTTTATTATTGCTTTTATTTTTTATTTTTCATTATTTATTTATTTATTTGGTTTTTTCAAGACAGGGTTACTCTGTGTAGCCCTGGCTGTCCTGGAACTCACTCTGTAGATCAGGCTGGCCTCGAACTCAGAAATCCGCCTGCCTCTGCCTCCCAAGTGCTGGGATTACAGGCATGAGCCACCAGCGCCCGGCATGTACGTACTTATTTTATTACATTATTACTGCACGTATCCACGTGTGCCTCTGTGTGGTTGTCAGTAGAAGCACACATGCCGCAGCCTGTGATTAGCTGCCTCCCATCTCATGGGAGAGCTGGGGTTGCGGGTTCTCACTACTGCATCTGGCTCTGCTATACCGAATCCAAGGCCTGAGCTCTGGCTGTCCGCCTTATAGGCCAGTGTTTACTCAGCAAACTGTCTCACCAGCTGGGAGATGCGCCCTGTGCACGGGCAGTATAGGAAACTGCCTGCTGGCTTCTGTCCATTCGGAGACCTTCCTCTATCAACCAGAGTTCAGAGTCTTCCATGGTAAAAACAAAACAAAACAAAACAAAACAAAACAAAACAAAACACCGTTATTTGGGATCTTTGCGATTGCAGTCCGGGAACATGGGCTGACATCATTCCAAGTCAGTATTAAGGCAGCTCAGAAAACTGGAATTTAGAGAAACAAACTGTATTATGCTGTTACAGAGTCCTAAAAGCTCTTCTGTGGAGAAGAGAAATGATGGCATGTGCCAGGGGCTGCTAGTGATTAGTTATTTACTTATTTGTGTAATTATTTGTTTTGTTTAGTTTTTGAGACAGCGTCTTAGAATTTCTGAGGTACGCTGGTTTTAAATTCACGTTGTAGCAGAGAGTGATCTTAAATGTGTGATTCTCCTGCCTCTGTAGCTCCAGGTACTGGATTTGCAAGCATGTACCACCATATCCCACTTGACAGAAGATACATACACTTGGGGCACTGGGGTAAGAGCTCGGGAGATAAAGGCCTTGCCTTAAGTCTTAGCTGAGGTCTTAGGGTTTCTAGTGCTGTGAAGAGACACCATGAGCACAGCACCTCTTATAAAGGAAAACATTTAACTGGGGCTGACTTACAGTTCAGAGGTTTAGTCTATTATTGTAATCCCGGAGAGCCCCCCACACACTAATTTCCCTCCTCTCTCCCAGCTCTCTTGCCCCCACCCCCCACACCTGTGTTTCTAAGGAGACACTTATTTGAGAAGCCTTGGGACACTGCATCTCTCTAAAGGAGCATTGTTCTTCCAAAGACTCGTTGGGGGACCTTAGGATGCCAAAAGCTTTAAGATTCGATGAAAGGACTTCATGGCAACGGGTAAGCGCCTTCTGCCCTCTCTTCCTTTACTCGGGGACCCTCAGGTTTGCAGTTGGAGGGAGGAAGCCCTTGGCTAAACCTGGTTCTGGGTTCTTGGCAGGCTGGGAGTGGGCGAAGGGATTCCAGCGAAGCACCAGGAGAGAGCACAGGAAGATGCTTTAAGGGAGACTCACAGCACCGTCCTGACCCCAGTGTCAGGCTGCTTCCTTCTCGGCATTTCCTCATATTAGGGAATGAAACCGTCATTGTTTGAAGTGTCTTTTCGGAACTTGATATTTGTAGCCGAACACCGCTCCTGACCCATACACAACCCAATGTGTTTATCAATAAATTATCATTTATAGACAGGATGAAACACTACACAGCATTAAAAAATCATGTGGTTTCAAATTATGTCCCAGAGAGGACATCTCCCCCTTCATATCAGTCTCCCAGGCACTCTGACTGCAGCACTGTGGCAGCAGGGATAGCCTGGGGTAGCTATTGAAGGAGGACTCATCATCTCTGTCCACTCTGCAAGGCGATCCTGGGGAAGCTGGAGAGTGAGGACCCTTTGCCGTCTCCCCACCCTGCAACGCATCCTTCTTTGTAGGGATGCCCGGCACCTTCATGCAGCTCAAGAATTTAGTGCAGCTATAGAAATGACTTGAAAATGATCCTTGAAATTGTCTCTTTGCATGAGAAAAACACACTCATGATTTTTGTTAAAACAAAGGGCTCCCTAATCAAACTCTAGCTCAGTGGTGCCACTTTTAAATTAAAATCACACACACACACATTCAATAATTAGAAGCTAGGATCCACGTATGAGAAAGAATATTAGGTTAAAATCTAGACGATATAAAGAATTTCAAAATTTAAACAGCAAATTTGCCAATCAATAAACAGACCAATGAACTGACATACAATTTTCAATAAAGTAAGATAACAGACAGCCAATAACTGCTTTTGAAAACGGTTCAACATTCTTAACCACCAGAGAAATGCAAACCAAAGCTTCTAGCCTTCTCGTTCTTCTATTACCGTCATCCCGTGGGGCTGTATTCATTCTTAAATCCCTCACTTTGCTTGCTGTCATCCAGGTGCTTCTGACTCATTCCTTCGTCGAGGACACGGGGACCTGTGGCCCCACCAGAGGTGCATGCTGGACTTCAAAGTGTGTAAGCCAGTACTGTAAAACTTAGTAGTAATTCCTAAATGGCCAGATTCCCATTCTTAAAATTATTGTTGTTTATAAAAATATATTTAAACATTTCTACAAAATGCATCTATTAGTATGTGGGGAAATTAATGTGCCTAACCATTGAATATATTCATTTACTGGGCACATTTCCCTCTGTGCTTCTTGCTATCTAAGGTGAAGTGTTTCACCCGTGTTTGTGAGATGCGTGGAGGTAGCGGGGGGGGGGGGGGGGGTGGGCAGTAATATACTGTAGACATAAGACACTTCAGGTGTTAGAGCTGGAGAAATGGCTCAGCAGTTAAGAGCACTTGTGTCTCCTTCAGAGGATCCATGTTTGCCTCCTAACACCTGAGTCGGGTGGCTCTCAACTCCGGAGGATCCTCCTCAGACCTTCTCGGCTATACACTCATTCACATACACGTATGCACAGAGTCATACATTCACACAAACACTCAAGTAAATCCTCAGGAAATTTCAGGCAGACTAGTAGCTCAGTGGTCGAGGGCTTATTTAACATGTGGGCAGTCCAGGGTTCAGTTCTCATCAACACACACACACACACAAGCACACATAAGCACACAAACATGCACAAGCACATACACACATGCACACACATGCACAAGCACACACACATGCACGCACATGCTCAAGCACACATGCACAAGCACATATATGCACACACATACAGAAGCACACACACATTCACAAGCACACACACACACACACACACACACACACACGCACATACTCATGTAGATCTGTGGTATCAGATTGGTCTAATAAAGGGTATTTCTTTCTTTGCGTCCAGTCTCCTGTGGAATCCCAGCATCTGCACAGTCAGGTCTTCATATCTGCAGTTCCTGTTCTCAGATTTAACCAGCTGTAGATTTAAAACCCATGGCAGGGGGAGTGGGGTGGGATTGCATTTATACTGAATAGATACTTTTTGTCACCAGGCTCTAAAAATCCCAACATGACAACTATTCATGTTGTTCTGCTCACTCTAAAGTGACCTGTGGGTGACTGAAAGTATAGGCTGGCAAAGAGATGGCCTACCCTTCAATAGCACTCGCTGCTCTTCTAGAGGACCGACATTCAGTTCCCAGCACCCACATCAGATTGCTCACAACTGCTTGTAGCTCCGGGGACCTTCTGGCCTCTGTAGGCACTCACACCTGTCAGGCTGTGGGCTGAGTGTCTGCCTCAACACTGGGGTACCCGGACACCTCAGGCAAGCCACTCAGGGCGGGGCAGAACACAGTCCATGATAGGGGTCCCAGCCTGAGTTTTCCTGGGTGAGAAACAGCAGGGTCTGGGCCAAATGCTGTGGCTTCCCACCTCCTGTGCACCCAGATGTGGCTGGGGACTGTGGGGAGTCGGGGACCTCGAGGGTTTGCATCTTCCCTACGCTCCAGGCAGGAGGGGGAGGGATGAACACAGGACTGTGGAATCCTGTTTGGTTCTAAGTGTGAGAGTACTGAGGGGCTGGGAGAGAGAAGGCCTTCTCTGGGAGATTTGGGTGGGGCTCTTTATGAGGCAGGTCTCCCCCTGTGGCTATCCTTACTGAAGGAGCCGGTCCTTGCTTGTACAAACTGCTTTATTTGATATCGGATGTAAATGCATACATCTTACTCAGGGTGAACCAGGGATTGAATATCTTTCTTGAGAAGGGATGCCCAGGAAAGGAAGGTCATTGGCTAAACACTCGGGGCCTATCTAGACACCTCATTAGCATGGAGAACTCCAGGTTTTTATGCTACAACACCATTGTCACGGTTCTCTCAGCAGGGTGTCATGGTTAAGTGCTCCAGATCAGGTCATTTGGCAGGGACCTAGGCTCATGCCTACCCTTCTCAATTCTGAGATTTCCCGGGAGTTTAGGCTGGTTCATCCTTACCAGCTCTTCTGTCAGGTGGCACAGTCCACTTACCTCAGACACACCCCTGAAGCACATACACTCACACAAAGACTTTTAAAAAGATATCTTTGAAGTATATAGGAAGTTATGATAGTATATAGGAAGTTATGACCACACCATCAAGTGAAAGGATAGAAAATACAGCCTAACTCTCTATTTGCCTCCAAGAAGTCAGAAGTTTAAAATGCTATCTCACTCCAAAGAAGCTCTAACTCCAGCCTTCTAAGGAGGAGCCCCAAACACTTCATATTCCAGAGCCCCCTCTTTGTGCTCTTTGTTAGAAACTAGGTAAAAGGTCACATTCCAGAGCCTGCCCTTTAAGAGCTGGGCAAAAAGGCCTTGAATAGGTGATCCTGGCCCCCTAAGGTAACTGGACATGAGCTAATTATCTGCTTATCTTGCTTCTGTAAACTGCTTACTCCATCAGAGTTCACGAAGCTATAGACCTCCAAGAAAATAGGAAAGTAATTGGTCCACAGAGCGTGGTCTGATAATTTAAACTGATTGGCCTAAAAACTATGGAGTGGTTCAAATCAATTGGCTCGCACTTCGTGGGCTCTTGATGCTAAGGAATGATTGGTTTGTGATTTGTGGGCTTTGTTGTAAACCTATAAAAGCTGTTGCAATTCTGCACTCGGGGTCCACAGTTCTCTACCCCTGTGCGGTGTACGGCTGTGGAACCCAGAGTTCTGGAATAAAAATCCTCTTGCTTATTGCATCGAGATCATTTCTCATGAGTGATGTGGGTGTTGCCTTCCGAGGCGTGGGGCTCTGGGGTGCCCTCCGTTTTTTCTGGTCTTACACATTGTGTATTTTGGTATCCTTACGTGCTGGGACCAAGCTTCAGTGGGTGGACTTCTTGAGTGTTTGGAAGACTAAAGAGAGTCTGAAGTCTGACAATACCTACCTGCCGAACCCCTCCCCCCGCCTGTTCCCTCCCCCCTCCCTCCATATTGGTGACTGCTTTTCCCAGGAGTACCTGCTCACTAGCTCTTCACTCTATGGCTGGTACCAGCCAACTTTGGGGACACAGTGGGAGGGAGGTGTACCACAGGCCATCTGACAGGTACACACCTCAATTTTCATGCTAGAACACCATGAAAAAGGCACGTTGGGGCAGGTCCAGCAAAGTTCGTGGAATGGTTAGAAGGCAGTGGATACTACAGAGGTTGAGGATGGTCTCAGTGGGAAACAGGAAACGGCCCCGTCCTCCTGTTGGAGATCTCACTTCCTCACTTCCGGTTTTTGTTGTTTTTTTTTTTTTTTTTTTTAATACTGCTAAGGGCTGATTTGCAGCCTGGGGCTGATTTGCAGAAGGCTCACTCTCCCAAAGGATTCTCACCTCAGGCAGGGAGGAGTCTGCAGTTGGGGTAGAGAATTCGTGCCCGGAGGGTTTCTATTTCAGAGCTGAGCTCATTCCTGGTTTCCTTTAGGAATGCCATGGCCTTGGCATGGCAGATGCAGCCTTGAGAGCTTCGCTTGCTAAGTTTCCCATCACAAGGGACAAAACTCCATGCATCGTCAGAATAAAAGAATGTTCTTTGTGTGCCTGTGGGGGACACAAATGTCAGCGTCACCCCAATTTTTGAGCCACTTGTGTCTTGGGATAGTGACTTGTATCATGGCTCCTGCTTGCTCTATAATCAGGCTATCGCTTCAAACCATTTGTCTTTCCCATCCCTGTCCTCTGGGACAGCATTTCCCTGTCCCTGTCCCACCACACCGCGCAGAGCTGTGTGTTCATATGACACCTCTCTCTTCTGTGGCGGTTGACACTTGCTGAGCACAGGTTCCTTCCCTGACTCACCCATTGGCTTACTCAATAGGTTTTTTTCAACAACCCCTATTCGTTAGGTAAGAAATTGGGACTCCTGCAAAAGCCTTGCCTTGAGACCACGCCCACCCCCCACGTGGAAGAGGCAGAGCCAGGATTTAGACCAATCCTGGCAGCTTGGCTCCCAGACCAAGCAGCCCGCCCTAGATCTAAGGATCCTATATTGAACATTTTAAGGACTCCATCTAGTCATCCACAGCTTCTTATGACTTCCATGGTGCCTCGAAGCCCTACAGAACAGTGACTGGCAGCCCCAGGAAGCAACACAGGGACTAAGGTTAGAGCCGCAGAAAGCCTCCAGCTCTCGGGCATCTCCATGTCCTGTGTCTAAGTCTTCCTAGTCAAGGGACTTGAGGCAGTCCCATGCCCTCAGTAACTGGTGCCTGAGTGACCTCAGGTTGTCTGAGTTAGGATTCTGTCTAAGCTCCACCCCACAGTTACCTGGCAACAGCCAGGTAGGTCTGGCCCACTATAAAAGGGGCTGCTTGCCCCTCCTCTCTCTCTCTCTCTCTCTCTCACCTCTCTTACTCTCTCAGCTTCCCTCTTGGGCTCTTCCCTTCCCCTTCCCTTCCCCCCTCTCATGTGGTCACGGACAGCCTCTACTTCTCTACTCTTATCTTCTCTCTGCCTTTCTCTGTCTCTACTACCCCTTAACTCCCCTCGCCATGCCCTGAATAAACTCTAGTCTATGCTATACCGTTGTGTGTCTGGTCCCTCAATGGGAAGGGATGCCTCAGCATAGGTCCGCTGAGGCTCCCCCTTCCCCTATACCTCCCTCACACCCCTCTTTCTCTTTTTATGATCACAACAGTCTGGATTTTAGCTGAAAGCTTGGGACAATGCATCCTCCCTGTCCCTAGTGCCCCACTGTGCTAGAAAATAATATGGAGGAAATCAGGATGCAGGCTTTTAACTTGCCCAAACCTTTTTATAATAGGTGATTCTATTTCATCTTGTTATTAGTTCCATTAAAACTTGTTTTAACTGCTGGGGAGGTGAACGCTCAAGTCCGCAGATCAGCTCCCTAAAAACCCGTGCTGATTCCGGGTGGCGCGGTGATCTACCTGGAATTGCAGCCCAGGCAGGCTGAGGCAGAAGGTTGTTGGCTAGCAAGACTAACAGTGGGAAGCTCTGGTGTGGTCCAGAGACCCTGCCTCCAAACATAAAGGGGAAGAGTCAGAAAGCAAATGATGATTTCCAGTGTCAGTTCCCAGCCGCAACACACGTGCACTCACATACGCTTGCTCACATGTGCCCCACCCCCAAACACACACACAAACACACACACACACACACACACACACACACACACACGCACTGCGTCTCCTGTCTTTTATTTTACAGTCCCTGTGGGGATTTCTCTCATTTTGATCCAGGATTTATTGATGACACAGAGTTTAACGGGTTAAATAAGGGCCAGGAAGAGGGAGCAGGGGTCTGGGGAGGAGTCCTGAAGCAGGGGTCCTGAAGGAAGAGGGGTGGGGCTTGAACAAAGGGGAGCATCGTCCGCCCCTGCCCCCCAAGCCTAGCTGCAGAGCCCGGTGGGAGTGGGGGGATCAGCTACCCGCCTCCTGCCTCCCTCCCTCCCTCCCTCCCGGTCCCGCCCTCTGCGGAGCCCACTGTGCGTGGCTGAGCTCACCTCCTTACCCTCACTGCGACACCACTGCGCTCCGCCAATGGGACGCGGCTGTGCGGGTCTGCCCACCGGTGGAAAATTCCATGCTCTCCGCCGCAGCCCCCAAGGAGCACTGGGCGCCCGCCCGCCCAGCCTGGCCTGATTATTGATTTAGGACCCAAACCGCGCTGCTCTTCTACTTCTAGGACAGCAGCTTTGTGAGCAAAAATCCTTAAGACAGTGGTGAGGTGTGTCGCTGCGGAGTGGGTGGGTGGGGACAGTGGTGGCTTTCTCCTTGTGCATATTACAGACGCCCATCCTCACCTTGTCCACTTACGCTATAAAGCGTGCCCCGAGATTGTTCCCTCCTGCACTCGACCCAAACTCCTCCGTGGGACACTGTATATGTAGTGGGGATAAAGAACAAGGTGTCTTCTTTGATCCACCCACCCTGGAATAGGGGTGGGGTCTAGACAGAAGGGTCGAATTTGCAAAAATGTGGGACAAAAGGAAGAGTCCCATACAATGACTGACCTAGTGAGATAGTCTTGTGATTCAGACAGGCACAGAAAATTCCAGAGCCACTGAGAAGGGTCATGCTGGTTTGTCCAGAGCAAGGAGGGGGTGTTGGGTGTGGGCGGAGGAGCCTGGGAGCTTGCCTTGGGAGGAAGGGGAGGTGCCAGAACCCTAGGGCTGTGTGACCAAGTTAACACCCCGTGAATTATGTCAACCAGGGCCCTGGACCTGTTTATGCTTCGAACCGGGAGATAACCCGGAAAGCAGGAACCCTTGTTCCAGGAGCTGCACCAAAAGGGAAAAGCAGTCCTTTCTTCCTGGAACAGGGCACCTGGGGGAGAGGACAGTGACAGCCGGAGAGAGAAACAAGGAGGAAAATATACAGGTGTGGTGCTTCTTGGAGCAAAGCATCTCGGGAAGAACGGACAGACAGAGGAGAAAGAGATAGAAACTCACCTAGAACCCCATAGCCCCGAGGCAAGGCCCAAGGCTCAGAATAGCAGCTGGGAACTAGGGCAAAGGCAGGTGCTTCAGCGGGCTGGGGCGCTGCTGATGGCCAAGGAAGGTGCCAGAGGCCTCAGCCCTTGGAACCTCCTATGCATCTTTCTCCGCTCCCTTTTCCTCTCCATGGCAACATAGAAACTGGAACCTCAGTACCCTCCCCCACCCCCCAAAGGTAGCCATAAAACCCAGAAATACAAATCCAATCGGCCTCCCATCTGTTCCTGTAAAAGCTAGTCATAAATCCTCTGCGTCTGAGAATGGATCCTACCATCTCATTCCGGAGGGCTCACACAACTCCTAGATGGGCAGAAAGAATCGGGATCGACCTTGCTGTGCTCTGGGTCCATCTTGTTGGGAGCCAGGAGTCACCCCACTAACCACAGCAACATCGATCTCAGTTAAACAGGGATGGTTGGTTTCTTGAACACACTGACCAAGACAACAGCTTAAAGCTCTGTGCTGGACATTTCTCAGGGACAGCTTATAAAGACTAAAACCAAGAGAACCACAGTGAGCTCACACACAGGTGCTGGAAGTGCTGCTCAGTGGTCGGCTCTGACATAAGCCATTTAGACATAAAATGGTTCATATTGATCTTTAATTCAATGGGTCCGAGGTCAAGCTTATAGTTGTAGAATTTGTTAAGATTAGCAAACATCAGAACACACAGGTAACAGGGTATGTGGTCAGCATAACCCTGCTGACCACAAGTTATTTTTTGACCACAAATCAAGTTATTTTTTCTGTGTCAGTGACTGGCAGGTGTATCACAGCAACAATATGAACTAGCTGGCAGGCCTGGGACACAATGGCTACAGCTGTGCTAGGCTGGTCTCAGCAGTCCTCATTAGATTTTATCGGATCATATTTCTTCTACATGGATGTTGGCTCTTTACTGAGAGGATCAAAGAAAAAGAAAAATGTAGTCGGCACCCATTGTTAATAAGGTGAACTTTTGAACTGGGCTGCAAGCAGGCCTGGTCTTGACTCCTTTTGAGCTTTGGAACACTGTGAGCCCCTCCAGGCCGTCTGCGCACTAGGTTACCTGCGCCCAATCCCTGCTTCCAAGCCTTGACTTCCTCTGACTCTAATTCACAATTCCAACAAATTGGGTGATTGTCAACTCAGGCTCCAAGTCCAGAGGTCACTTTGTAGAGTGTCAGGCACCCTTACAGCTGCTTGGATCTGTCTTCCTGGACGTGACCCTGCTCAGTCCCTAGAATAAGCTTTGCTCTTAATTAGACTTTATCCTAGGTTGACAAGACTGAGCTCAAAAATACAGTTTTTCTTGGGTTCCCGTTTGAACACCCCGATCTCCAACTCATGCAGCAGTTTGGGGAGGTTGGGGACCCCTTTGCATGTGGAGCCTTGCTGGAGAGACCAAGTAGGCAGAGCAGTGTGGCGGCTTCAAGGTTTTAGGTTTTCTGTCCCTGACTTCTCCCTGCTCTCTCTCTCTCTCTCTCTCTCTCTCTCTCTCTCTCTCTCTCTCTCTCTCTCTCTCTCTCTCTCTCTCTCTCTCTCTCTCTCTCTCTGTGATCCAGGTTTTGGGAAGCCAATAACTGAAACTCACCGCTACATCCAATTAGCACATATGGTGGCGTGTCCCTCGGACCTCGAGGGGAGGAGCATTTCAGGAGTGGAATGCGTGCTGGCCAGTTTCTGGTGTGGGGCTGTTGTCCCTCTGGTTGGTGGAACAAGATGCACAACGGTGTCACTGGGAAGGTGTAGTGTAACGGTCCTGGAGAGAACGACCAAATTCTAGATGCTTCGGTGCTTTTTAGAAGGGTGAACAAAATACTCACAGGAGGAAATATGGAGACAAAGTGTGGAACAGAAACTGAAGGAAAGGCCATCCAGAGACTGCCACACCCGAGGATCCAGCCTATATACAGTCGTGAAACCTGGACACTATTGCAGATGCCGGGAAGTGCTCGCTGAAGCCTGACACGGCTGTGTCCTGAGAGGCTCTACAGAGCCTGACAAATACAGAGGAGGAAGCTTGCAGCCAACCATTGAACTGAGCTCGGGGGTCCCTGATGGAGGAGTTGGAGAAGGGACTGAAGGAGCTGAGGGGTTTGCAGCCCCATGGAGGGAGCAACAGCGTCCACAGGCCAGAACCTCCAGACTGGACCACCAACCAAAGAGGGACCCATGACGCTGGCCACATGTGTGGTGAAGGAGCTGAGGGGTTTGCAGCCCCATGGAGGGAGCAACAGCGTCCACAGGCCAGAACCTCCAGACTGGACCACCAACCAAAGAGGGACCCATGACGCTGGCCACATGTGTGGCAGAGGATGGCCTTGTTGGGAAAAGAGGCCCTCGGGCCTGCAGGGGTTCAATATCCCAGTGTAGGGGAATGCCAGGGCTGGAGGACAGGATTGGGTGGGTGGGGGAGCACCCTCATAGAGGCAGGGGATGGGATAGGGGGTTTCTGAAGGGGAGACCTGGAAAGGGGAAAACATTTGGAATATAAATAAAGAAAATATCCAAGGAAAAGAAAGACCTTTGCTTTGGTCTTCAGACCATCGAGACAACGGACCCAAGACATTTGAGCTTCTCCTCTGAGTCTCAGGGTGGGAGAAGGGAAAACTTGAATCCTGGTCCCAGCCAAAAGAGGAGCTTGTTTCTAGAAGAGATCCCATACAGCTGTGACAGTTTGTCAGGCCATTCTGCAAAAGATATTCTAAAGCCTGTGAACCTCTGGGATGTTCCAGGCTGTGCTGGAATCTTAGGAGATGCCCAGGGCTCATGTGCAAACAGGCGGTGACTCAGGTGCAGGGGGTGGACAGCATCTCGTGACTGAATTAGGCCTTCTCTGCTGAGACCCAGAGAGACCCAGAATTGCCTGTGGCCAGTTCTGAGTTGCCTGCTCATAGCTCGCCTAGCCACAGGGTCATAAAAAGGCCTATTGAAGAGGTAAACAAGCCTGTTGGTTGCATTGTGGAATGCCTTCCCCTGGGAAGTTAAAACAAAACCAGACTCTGGTATCCAGGCCTTAGCCTCACTTCTGTCATAAGCCAGGCAAGAAGGTAGGGCTGGGGCCCGACCACACCCATCTCCTATGACAGAAGCCAGCTTCCTTTGCAGGTCTCTGGCCTTGCTTGGTCTGGTGATTCTAAACCCTTTCAACTCTGCCAGGCAGGAAGGATGCTCAGGAAAAGACAAGTTAGAAGTCAACTTGAATTCTCATAAAGCTTGGTCACCCAAGCTGGTGAGCCCAGGGTTCCTCTTATTCCCTCTAGGGTACATGAAAGGGGAACCCCACCCTACTCCAGTGCTCCCCACAGCCTCTGAGTAATTGTGTTTTCATTGTGGGAATTGGGACTCCCCCACCCCCACCCTCACCCCTACATTGGACTTCAGGTTCTAGAATAATCTTTGACTTCAGCAGACAGGCCTGAGCAAGTCTTGTGACCTGCAGGGACTCAGCTATGCCCACCTGAGGCTCTGTGAAACCAAGATAACACCGTGTGCTCTCTTTTGTGGCACAGCAGAAGGCAGACTGCTCCCGTGTAAGAGGCACAGTGTGAACAGGCTTTGCTCTGCCTAGGAAATCACACCCACCCTGTCCCTGCCTACACCCTGTCCCTGCCTATACCCCGGAGAGGTTGATATATTGAGAGTTCTTTTTAACATTTTTTCTTTTTTTTTAATTTATTAGATATTTTCTTTATTTGCATTTCAAATGTTATCCCCTTTCCTGGTTTCCCCTTCGAAAACCCCCTATCACATCCCCCACTGCTCACCAACCCACCCACTCTTACTTCCCTGTCCTGGTATTCCCCTGTACTGGGGCATCGAGCCTTCTCAGGACCAAGGGTGTCTCCTCCCTTTGATGTCCAACAAGGCCATCCTCTGCTACATATGCAGCTGGAGCCATGGGTCCTTTCATGTGTTATCTTTGGTTGGTGGTTAAATTTCTGAGAGCTCTGTGGTACTGGTTGGTTCATATTGTTGTTCCTCCTATGGGCTGCAAACCCCTTCAGCTCCTTAGGTCCTTTCTCTAGCTCCTCCATCAGGGACCCTGTGCTCAGTTCAGTGATTGGCTGAGAGCACCCACCTCTGTATTTGTCAGGCACTGGCAGAGCCTCTCAGGAGACAGCTGTATCAGGCTGTCAGCTAGCACTTATTGGCATCTACAGTAGTGTCTGTGTTTGGTGACTGTATATGGGATGGATCCTCACGTGGAACAGTCTCTGGATGGTCTTTCTCTCAGTCTCTGCGCCACACTTTATCTCTGTATCTCCACTTGTGGGTATTTTGTTCCTCCTTCTAAGAAGGACTAGAGTATCCATACTTTGGTCTTCCTTCTTCTTGAGCTTCATTTGGTCTATAAATTGTGTCTTGGATATTCTGAGCTTCTGGGCTAATATCCACTTATCAGTAAGTACTTACCATGTGTGTTCTTTTGTGATTGAGTTACCTCATTCAGGATAATATTTTCTAGTTCCATCCATTTGCCTAAGAATTTCATGAATTCATTGTTTTTAATAGCTGAGTAGTACTCCATTGTATAAATGTACCACATTTTCTGTATCCATTCCTCTGTTGAGGGACATCTGAGTTCTTGCCAGCTTCTGGCTATTATAAATAGGGCTGCTATGAACATAGTGGAGTGTGTGTCCTTATTACATGTTGGAGAATCCTCTGGGTATATGCCCAGGAGTGGTATAGCTGGGTCCTCCAGAACAATTTTTTAACATACAAATAACATATTCCTGGCAATTTTTTTTTTGCTTGGTGGGTATTACACAATACAGTGCTCCCACTTACTGTAGGTTACAGCCCAGTTAACTGTAATGTGGACATCTTTTCATACATCAGGGGAAGCATTGTTTTCATTCTCATTTTGTGTTCCTTTACTCTCCGAATGCACACGCTCAGGCAGTTCCCTACAGGTGTGCATTGTTTTCATTGTGTTTAACCTGTGCCTCTGTGGGCCGCTCTGCCCTTCTTCACAGGGTCCAGGATTTTGTTTTTGCACAGGGTAATTGCTGAGTCAAAGAGCTAATGTATCTCTATGGGACAGATGCCACTATCTTCTGCAGGAGATGCCCAACCAGGTCCTCAGTGGCAGTATATGAGAGTGCCTCAGTTCCACACTGGATAGAAAGAATGCTTTTCAAATTTTTGAATTTTTGTAAAAAAAAAACACGTATATGTATATGTGTATGTGTATATGATATATATGTGTATGTGTATATATACGTCTAATGATTGGCATTGAGTATATTTTCCTAAGTTTAAGAACCAGGTCTTCAGCCTGCTATATGTGAGACTATTTTTCTGTTTTTCTACAGGCTTGCTCACCTTTTGTTGCATTTTTTTATCATTTGTAGGGACTCTATATACTATGGAAATTAAGCCTGCACTATGACTCACTCACAGCTCTCATTTTGTCATTTGCTCATTGGGTAACATTTCTTGTTACTCTGACCAAATTCCTGACTACAAGCAACATAAGGAAGGAAGGATTTGTTTTGGTTCACAGTTTGAACAGATGTGGTCCATCCGGTGTAGAAGACATGGCAGAAGGACCAGGAGGTGGCTAGTCACACTGTAGTTACAGACTGGAAGCTGGTGGAGAAGAGACGTCAGCTTGCTCTGTCTCTCTCTGTCTCTCTGTCTCTCTGTCTCTGTCTCTGTCTCTCTGTCTCTGTCTCTGTCTCTCTGTCTCTCTGTCTCTCTGTCTCTCTGTCTCTCTGTCTCTCTGTCTCTCTGTCTCTCTCTCTCTCTCTCTCTCTCTCTGTGTGTGTGTGTGTGTGTGTGTGTGTGTGTGTCCAGCTTGGTGCTCAAGCTTATGTGATGCTGGGTGAGTCTTTCCTCTTAAGATAAACCAGAAATTCCCTCTCCAATGCACCCAGAAGTCTCTAAGGAATTCTAAATTTAGGCGAGTTGACTCTGTAGATTAACCATGGCACTCATTGATTTCACTTGAAGAATGTGTGTATTTGAAATGTTCCTTCCTTCTCTACTTTGAAGAACAATTTGGGAAGTGTTAATGTCAGTTCTTCTTTGAAGGACTGGTAGAATCTGCACTGAATCATCAGGAACTAGGCATTTTGTACTTGGGGAGACTTTTTAATTGTTACTTCTATCTCAGTGGATGCTGTGGGTCTATATAAATTATTTACTTCATATTGATTTAATGTGTGGATCATCCTGGGAAGGACTGTGTTCTTGAAGTCAGTGTGCAAGAATTTTATTGAGAACTTGTGCATCTATGTTTATCAGAAAGACTTCTACAATTTCATTTTCTTGTTAGGTCTTTGGTATTAGGATAATACTGCTTTGATAAAAAGAATCTGGAATTGTTCCTGCATAGAAATTTAAAAAATAATATTAAATTTTCTGTGGAAACACAAAAGACCAGGACAGCCCAAACATCCTGAATAATTAAAAACAAGCAAACAAACAAACAAGCAAAAAACCAAACCAAAACAAAAAACTGCTAGAGGCTTCCCTATCCAACTTCAAGTTATGCTACAGAGTTATAACAATAAAATCAACATGGTTTCTGGCATAAAATCAGACAAATTGAGAACTTAGATATAAGTATAATTTCCTGCAGCCACTTGAGTTTTTACTAAGTGGCAAAAACATACATTAGAAACATAGTATCGTCAACAAATCGTGCTGGTCAGTCTGGACAGCTACAGGTAGAATGGAAGTAGATCACAGGTAGAATGGAAGTAGATCCGTATCTCTCATCTTCCCCAAGCTCAACTCAAAGGTATCAAGAACCTCAGACCCGATACCCGAATCTGATAGAGGAGAAGGCGGGGAGGGCGACACCCTCAGCTCGTTGACACAGGGAAGCACTTTCTGAACATGACACTGGCATTAAGGTCAACTGATAAACAGTACCTCATGAAACTCAAACATTTATACAACAAAGGATGTTGTCCTTCAAACAGAGAAGCAGCCTACAGAAGGGGAAAAAATCCTTATCAGATCTGTATCTGACAGAAGGATAATGTTTAGAATATACAAAGGACTAAAACCAACAAACCCAGAACATCAAGAAAACATGTAACCTGTAAAAAACCGGGCCTGGAACTAAACAGAAACAAGAAATACAAAGGGCTAATAAATAAGTTTTAAAATGTGAAATGTCCTTGGACATCAGGGAAATGGAAATTGCAACTATTTAAAGATTTTATTTTACCCCAGTCAGAATGACAAAGATTTAGAACATGGTAACAGATGCTGGTCCAGGAATGGGGGGAGGGACACTCTCTCACTGTTGGTGCCACTGCAAGCTGATGCAGCCACTGCGGAAGTCAGTGATCAGCCTCAGTCTATCTAATGAAGCTGACACATGATTTACCTACACCGCCTTGAGGATATACCTAACTATACCACCTTAAGAATATAGCTAAAGGACTTTATATTCTACCCACAAACACCAGGAAATGGAAACAGCATAGACGTCCATCAGCTGATGAATGGGTAATGAAAATGTACTTACATTTGCAAAACAGAATATTACTCAGCTACTAAGAAAAATTGAAATTGGAAGTTTGCGGGTTAGTGGATGGAGCTGGAAATCATCATGCTGAGTGAGGTAACTAAGATACAGAAAGACAGATGTTGGATGCTCTCTCATATGCTGTTGCTAAGATACAGAAAGACAGATGTTGGGTGATCTCTCATACGCTGTTGCCAGCTTTGGATCTTTGAATATAGATGATTAAGTTGGAGGAATCATGGTGGTGGGAAAACTGGTTGGGGACCACAGGGAGTATCTTTCAAACAAGGAGCCATGGGATGCAGGTGCTGTGGGAAATAGTGACGTAGGAGGGGTGTGGGGGTGGGGGCTTAGGGTAGAGGAGGTGGTGTGGGGAAGGATAATTAACTAGACACCTTAAAGAAGGCCATGTGGAAGCCTACCATTGCAGAATGTGTGTGTGTGTGTGTATATGTGTGTGTGCATGTGTCTGTGCATGCATGTCATGTGCATGTGCTTGTATGCACATGTGCATTCACGTGCACGTGTGTGCGGGCGTGCATGCATATAAGTGTACGTGAGTATGCATATACATGAGTGCGTGCATATTTGTGTGCATGCAAGTGTCTATGTGTGCATGCCATGTGCATGTGCGTGTGTGTATAGACACCATAGGCTATCAAATAAAAATCCTCGTGGCAGAAATGGCCAGTGCATAAACCACCAAAACACTTCAGGCTATAGGTTACTGCTCTTGTTTACTCTCCAGTACTCGATGGTATGACCCTATTGCTGGAGCCACCACATCCTTGAATCATGGGCCCTGGGGAAATCAAGCCAGTGCTAACCGAGAAGTTTCGTCCCTACTGTTTAGTTTCCCTGGTGTTGGAAGGTGCTATTCACAGTATTGGAGGAGAAAAGTGACCCTTGGTTCTACCCGGCTGTAAACCCCAAGAACTAACGACAAGCTTGTTAGGCCAGGCCCACTGGTGCAATAGTGGCACCTACGGCTTTACAGCTACCAACCCCTCTTCTCACTGGATTCAAGGCCCACCCTATAACACTAACCCATAACTTGCCAACAAATGACTAGGTAGATCACAGGCCGTAGTAGAGAACCTACCACTATTATTTTGCTCAATGGACCTAATATTAAACTGGCTCCTAGTGAGTTATCGTTGTACCCTTAGATTTCCGCATCTCTCAGCCCTCATCAGAGAATTTTTCTTTAGCAGTAGATGGCAATTAGCCCACAAGTAGTCAGCTCGCAGAGAATAAGAGACTGCAGAGCAGTTGGGCACAGATAAAGGCCCAGGGCTCGTGACAGCATGCACAAGAGCCACATGAGCGAAACCCAGACGGAATCCCAGCATGGAGTGGGCGGGGCTGAGGGTGGGGGTGGGGGTGGGAAGATGATCTCGAACTCCCATGCCATAGCTGACGAGCTATTGTCAGGTGATTGTTACTATGGAAGGGAGAGTCACAGTTCTTCAGGGACATCGCTCCTCAGAGAGAGGCTACCAGTGCTCCAGGGCGTGACCCTACTCCCCCCCACACACACACACTGTCAGCATGGAGTAGAAAACAGCCAAATGCATGAAGCCAATAAGAAGTGGTCTGCAGGTACAGAAAGGGTAGACACTTTTTACATGAACAAAATTCTTAAACAAGACTCTGCATATTTCCTAAGACATGTTATTAAAGAGAAAATGATATTTTCTATTATATAAATAATCAATTCAGTAAGAGACTGAAGAATCTGAAACTCTGCATGCAATAACTTAATTTCAAAATACAGATCAACAGGAAGGAGGTCGGATAGATGAGGCCATCTACCTTGGTCAAGGCTCCATCACATGATTTTATTTCATTTTCTCATTTATTGTACTTCTTTGTGCAATTCCCCTAGACTTCACTATGTATCCCTGGTTTGTTAACCTAGTTCCAATAGTTTCTCTTAACTTTTAATTAATAACGTGACAGTTTCTGTTCATGTATTCTCTTCCATGCTTTGGGATGTTGTCATCATAGTATAATTTTGTTTTGCCTTTGCTCTATAGCTGACGACTCTGCTTCTGACAGAAACAGGTCTTTATTTCCCATCATGCATTGTTCTTTTACACTCCTTGTTTTCTGTTCCTGCTGCTCTGTGCTTCCATACTGTGTGAGCATAGCAGTCTCATGCACACAGAAATAAAATGGAGTGAAATTCTTTTGCATAATAAGTAGGCATTCTCCAGACAGTGCCTGCCAGCTTAAAGCAGTCATGTTTTAAAGTCTTTGTTCTTCTATGTGTGGCTGGTGCCCGCCATACTGTCCTTCTCAACTCCAGAGCACAGAAACCATGCCATCCACGGATTTGAAATCCTATTTTCATAACATTGGACAAAGTACCTTGACTTGATTGGTTTGGTTTCCATGGTTACGCCAGTTCTTGGGACTTATTAAATCTCATTTTATCTGTTTGTTCTCGTTTTATTCTCGGTTTTTATTAGGCAGCAGTTTATGTGTTTTGTGTCTCAAAGACACTGACTTCGAATTTATTCATTGGTTCTATGAGGTCTTTGTGTTTGATTTTTTTTTCGTTCTATAATTGTTAAAATTCTAATTGTTTTGCACATGAAGGGTTGGTGCTGAGGACGCCACCTGGGCCGTGTATGTAATGGGCAAATGTCCTACTGCTGAGCTTCAACCCCAGTGCTTGTTTTAGGGGGCCAGGTCTAAGTTTTGTAGTCAAGGCTAGCTTTAAAGTCATGACCCTCCTGCCTGAGCCTCCGAAGAGCAGGAGCAACAGGGGGAGACACTGAGCCCAGCCTAAACCTAGCATCGTTGTCCCAACTCTGCCAAGCTGAGGAGGTGACTCAAAGTAGCTTTAATTTGCATTTTCCTGAAGACTAGATCTGTGAGACACTTTAAAAATGCATACGTCCTGGGGCTGGAGAAGCTCAGTGCTTCAGAGGACTGGCTGTCCCTTCAATAGTCCCCTCCAATGGCTTCAATTCTCAGCACCCACACGGTGGTTTACAACTCTCTGATGCTGTCTTCTGGTGTGCAGAAGTACATGCAGACAGAGTACCCATGTATATATATAAAATACATAAATAAATAAATAAACAACCCGAAAAAGAGACTTCCTGCCTGCCTGTCCTCCTGTGTTTCTTCTTTTGAGACTGCTCATTGGCTCATCTGTTGATCAGCAGTTTTATTTGTGTATAAAGTTGGCCATTCTTTATCAATTCTGGCCATTGGCCCCCTCTCCAAAGTGTGGCTGATAAGAGCTTCCCCATGCTGGACTTCCTGACTTCTGAGTTTTAATGTACTTTCTATGTTGTCATGAAAGAATCTTTTCTGTTCTATTTCTATTCCTTGGAAATGTTGGGGTTTTTCTGTGGTCATCGGAAAAGAAATTCTCCGGGTTTGTCTCCTATTTATTATACAAGTCAGCTCTCCATTAAGTTTGACAGCTCCCCCTGCCATTTGCCCTATAAAGCTCTAAAAAAAACAAAGCAAAAACAAACATTTTAAAAGTTTTATTTTACATGAGTGTTTTTCCTGAAGATGTGTGTGTGTGTGTGTGTGTGTGTGTGCTCCTGGCCAGAAGAGGATGCTAATTCCCCTAGATCTGGAGCTACAGATGGTTGTGAGTCACTATGTGGATGCTGGGAACTTAACTCCTGTCCTGTGGAAGAGTGGCAAGTGATCTTAACTGCTGAGCCTTCTCTGCCCCTAAGCCTTTCCTTCGCCATTCTTGGTAGAGTCTCATGTATTGAACTTGTAGTGGAAGAACTTCTGATTCTCCCATCATGCCTCCCAAGTACTGAAATTGTAGGCACGTTGCTCCATGTCTCCCTATGGTGTGTCAGGGATGAAACCCAGGTCTTAACGAATCCCAGGTCACTCTGCCGCCTGAGCCACATCCCCAGCCCACAGGAGAGCCTTGATGATTTATTTTTCCTTTGGTTTCTGTCATTTTGTAGTTTCATCTTTGTGCTGGTTGGTCGTTTTGTCAGCTTGACCCAAACTAGGATCCTCTTGGAAGAGGGAGCATCATTGGGAAAATGCTTCCATAGATTGGCCTGTGGGGCATTTATTATTATTATTATTATTATTATTATTATTAATGATGATGGTTGGGGTGGGGCTACCCCCTGTGGGTGATGCCAATCCTGGGTGGGGTGGTTCTTAGGCAATCTTGTGGGGCATTTTAAAGTTATTATTATTAGTGATTGCTTGGGGGCGGGCATAGCCTCTGTGGGTGGTGCCAACCCTGGGTGGGGCAGTCCTTGGACCTATAAGAAAGATAGCTGGATTTAAGCGGAGAACAAACCAGCCAACAGTATCCCCTACAGCTTCTGCATTCCTCCCTGCTTCCAGGTTCCTGCCCTGTCTTTCCTCAGGGACGGACAAGGAAATGTAAGTCAAATAAATCCTTCCTTTCCCCACATTGCTTTTTTTGTTTGTTCTTACAAGAGTCTCACTGTGTAATCCTGGCTGGCTGACCTTGAACTCACAGTGATCCCCCTGCCTCTGCTTTGGTTGTGCTGGAGTTAAAGGCATACACCTCCACACCAAGTTGCTTTTGGTCACAGTGTTTTACTAGAGCAACAGACACCAAACTTGATCACTTAATGTATTCATGTATTCAGTTATTTAAGTTTTCCTTCTTAGGCTTGGGGTGCTTCTTAAACTGTAACTAAGGACTCATATTTTAATTCTGGAGAGTTCTCAGCCACTGATTTTCAACCCTTTTTCTGTGTTTCCTTTTAAAAGCTATGTGTCACAGCTCTTCCACATAATTTGCTTCCTTTGTTTCAATGGTCGTCATGTCTCTCACTTCTCTCTCATCTTCATCAGAGGTTGGAGAATTCCCGCTTTTCCAGTTTGCCCTTGCTGTGATGCCCTCCATGTACTGACTCGGTTTCCCTGTGGAGAACGCACCTTTCCTCATGCAGAATTCTACTTGGTACAGTGAAGGGCCTCGGGTTTGTTGTTGTTGTTTGTTTGTTCTGGCAGTTTCTTCTTCCACACTGAAATGTCCTTAGCAACATCCTGCATTCCTTGTCGCTAAGCATACAGTCCCCTGTGTCAGAGGTCTCTTTAGCATCATCAAAATGCAAAGAATTAAAAATAAAATGAATCTTTTTATTTTTTTATAAATGCAGTTCAGTACTCAAGGCATCCACAAAGGTCATGGCGGAAGAAAATACAAATCAATTCTGCAGAAGTGGCCTCCAGACCTAGGGACCAGGGACTTACCATGACATCACACTGGAGAGGAAATTGAGGACACGAATCACTGGGAGAGGGGAGAGGGATGGTGTCCTCTGGGGCACAGAGCAGGGACTATGGCAGAGGCATCAGCTGCTCCCCAAACTCAAGTAACAGGTGTTTGTGAGCTGCCACATGCGGATGCTGGGAATTGAACTCTGGTCCTCTGCTACAGCAATCCCCACTGGGAGGCCTGACCATGCGCTACCTCACAGTCACCCAGTGCCTGGGGCTATTATGTTGGCCATTAGAATGATGTCATACTCTCCCATCCAGACCGGCTTGAATTCTGATAGGTGTCTTGCTGTTTTCATTCCTCAAAGTCAAAATAGATGGTAAGCATCCCGTGGCCTTTCTGACAGGGGGATGGGATCCTTTCAGTCTGCTGTTAACTGTCATCCCAGTTTGGGGCTGCACTTTGTGAGCCCCAGCCCTCCGAGCTATCTTGACTCTTAGTCTTCATACACCAGTGTCCACCCCATCTCTCACAGCCACACGGACCGGACATTCCGTTTCCACCTTGAAGATGGCGCTCAGAGTAAGGGCCCTCAGGCACTAGAGCTGCCTTGGCCACTAGGACTCACTCTCTAGGTAAGGGCAGCCTGAGCTCCTGGTCTTCCTACCTCTTCCCACCCCCAAATGCTGAGGTTAGAAACACGAGCTACCAACCATTCCTGCTTTATGTGATGTTGGGGATTAAAGCATGGATTCTTCATCCATGCTGGGAAACCCTACCAGCTGAGCTACATGTTCCTAGCGCTTCATAATCTTTGAAAAAAAAAATTAGACACACAGGCAAGTGTGCCCTTCCCCCAGCCTTGAGCAGGCTAAACAGACCTTAAGTGTTTGCCACAGTTGGACCTTAATGACCCAAGTGGAGTCAGTTTCCCACAGGAGCAGGCTGCCCACTGGGCTTGCTTTGCAACTCAATCCAGCTGAAACAAGGGATGGGGTCCGTGGGCTCTCCCCGTATAAACAGTGCTGACTTTTAAACTTTGAGCCTTGATCAGAAACCTTTGTCTCTTGCCACCCGCACCCCCTTTTCATTTCCAGTCCCCCTTTCCTGTAACCCAGTTCTTCCAATGGCTGCTGCACAGCTACAGGCAAGTCTGTCTTTTGTCTTCCCTGTGCGAGCCTGCTGCAGGCTAGCTGTGCTCCCTAAAGACCAGGCTCTAGGAGGTGCTTGGTGATGAGTTGTCCTGGTGGAAGTCTCCCTTTGCTATGTTTAGAGCTGCAGGAAGCTCTAGGGTGTAAAAGGACTGGTACTCTGGGCAAGGCTTGCCTTACCACTGAAATGCTCCTAAGGTTTCTTAGGAGAGCCTCCCCGGGCTTGGCTCCCTGCCTCAAGATGTGGGAGAGAGGCTGTGTCCAAATTCCCAGAGGGTTGGGCATGCTCATTCTTAAGGCCAAGAAGTGTATACTGCACACCACGTCTCCTGTTTCCTGGTTGGTGACTTCAGAACCGGCTGTCTGCCTTTTCAAGGTCTAGACCATGCCTCTGCGCACCTAAATGTCATCCTTGGTGCCAGGGCCTTGGGTTTTGTTTTCAGTTCGAAGCTTGTGTATCTTGAGTCAGCAGAGTTTGAGTGGAGTAGTTTGCAGAGGGAGTTGTTTACTTGGCGGGGATCATTATTAAGATGCTTAGAATTCCTGCAGCGGTCTTGACAGGAGACTAAAGGCAAAGCCCACACCGAAAGCAGAAATGGAAAGAAGCGAGCCCTTGTTTCGAGAACCGTTTATTCAGCCGTCCCAAGGCTCCCAGCCGGGGATTGTATTACATAGGAGAACACTTTACCTATGGATGCTGCTGCCTCTGTGGACCAAGCATCCCAGGGCAAAGAGCAGTTATACTGGGAGGAAAAAAGTCCCCAAGTCCCCAGCTCCACTGCAGCTAAAACCATGGATGGTGTTTTAAGTTGCCCATAACCCGGGCTCTTTTGTAAATTATTTCTGAATTTGTGATGATATTGTCACCTTGACAAGATCTCCAATCACATGGAAGACAATCCTCTGGGCGCACCCATGAGGAAGTTTCTAGATAGGATGGTTTGAAGTAGACAGACACACCTTAACTGTGGGCCGTACCCTTCCAGGGTATGAAGAACCAGAATGAATCAGTAAGGAGGAGAAAGAGCCAAGCACCGGCACGATCTCCGGCTTTATGACTGTGGACGCCACGCAGCCAGCTGACCCATGACATCTGTCCGCCATGATGAACTGTATCTGGTGTGTCTGAAGACAGCTCCAAATGAACTCACATAAATAAAATAAGTAAATAAATCTTAAAAAAAAGAATAACATTTAATTGGGGCTGGTTTACAGGTTCAGAGGTTCAGTCCTTTATCATCAAGGCGGGAGCATGGCAGCATCCAGGCAGACATGGTGCAGGAGGAGCTGAGAGTTCTACATCTTCATCTGAAGTCTGCTAGCAGAATACTGACTTTCAGGGAGCTAGGATGAGGGTCTTAAAGCCCAAGCCCACAGTGACACACCCACTCCTACAGGGCCACACCCAGTAGTGCCACTCCCTGGGCTAAGCATATTCACACCATCACAGAGGATGAGGTAATAGGGGCTTCAAGTCCTTCTCTGATGCTGTGATAAAACTCCTGACCAAAGCAACTTAGGGGAGAGAGAGGTTGTTAGGGTCATAGTCCCAGGCTCCAGTCTATCACCGTGGGGGAGTCAGAGAGTTAAGAACCTGGAGCAACTTTTTACATCACATAGTCACCAGAGCAAAGAGTCATGCTTAGAGTTTCTGCACTGATCTTGGATCTCTTCAGCCCCTCAAGAAAGCAAACATGGATGCCTGCTGGCTAGGAATCAGCTCACTTTCCCACTCACATGGTCCAGGATGGCCCTGCTCAGGGATGGGTACCACGTACAGTCAGTGGGTCTTCCCACCCGATTTAATGCAATCAAGATAATCCCCTGCAGACAGGCCCATGGAGCAACCTAATTTTAAACACCTCTCAGGGATTCTATGGTGTTAGGCAGCCAACTGAGGCTAACGATTGCAATCGGATGCCTCAAAAAATCAAGGGCCCCATCTATAAATACTATCTGTGGGATCTGGCCACGTGGCATGCATTAGTCTATAATATCCCCAGTACCTTTCCCAAGCCTAACAGGAAAATCCTTATCACCATATCTACACCAGAGTAGACTGCACTTTGCTGTTGATTTTCAGTGCTGAGCCTTTCCCTACCATACTGTGGCGCCCCCCCCAACCTCCTGTGCTGCAGCAGGGTAGCTCCAGATGTGATTTCCCAGGGGGTGGGTGGATTTCAGCCAAGCACAGCAAGAATCCACCTCCCAGAGGGGCAGAGAGCTCTGCAGATTCAGTCTTTCCCCTGGAAGCTCCTTGTATTGGACCGCAGAAAAGCTCACTACCAGCTGAGCCAGGTCTGTTTCTAATAGCCCTGCGCTTGCCTGAGACCAGGCAGGCTTTCACTCAAGGGCCAGGTCAGATGCAAACCTTTAGGGAGTCACATGTGCGCTCATCCCTGTTCCAGCCACTTGGGGGCCACCAGAAGTGATGCCCTGGAGGCTTGGCATGCAATTAAAAGTGAAGAAATTCTTAATCAAATCATGCCACTCCAAGTGAATTGGGCTGGAATGAAGAAATTATGTAGACGTGCCCACAGTGGAAATTCACCAGGCCAGAGTGGACACCAAATACTCCCAGGTTGTTTGTGAAATAGATACTGTACTGCTCTGTAAAGTTCTAAGATCATTTCCAAATATTTTAAAAATTTTCCATTAACTAGGGTTGTTTTAGGAGATATAATACATACACACACACACACATACACACACATACACACACTTTCTCTGACTCGCACATGTACATACATGAACCAATACACAAATGCACACATAGGCACACGTGCAAGCTGTGTGTGTAGGGAAGGAGCAGAAACCCACGCCAGACTCTGCATCTCAAGCATCACTTCAAACTGGCTTGAGACTTGTAAATCCCCGCTACCCTCCTTTGAGACAGCTCTCATTAAAAACAAAACAAAACAAAACCAAAAAAAAAAAGTTTGTTTACCTTTCCCTGCTCAGGAATGTCACGATAAGCTTTCCATTTATTATCAAAATATTCTCTTGCCACTAATTTCTCTTCTCGGTTAAAATAAACCAGGGCTGGCACCACATCTAGGATCGTTCTTCTGTAAACAAGGGAACATTTTCTTAACAGATTTGAAGATTCCTTCCATGAGAATTTCCTGTGCAGTTTCTCTGTTTGGCACAGAGGGTAACAGAGACCCCCAAGGGGCAGAGACAGCCTCAGCTAACCCATCCTTCAAAACAAGACTCCAAGCCGGGCAGTGGTGGCACACGCCTTTAATCCCAGAACTTGGGAGGCAGAGGCAGGCAGATTTCTGAGTTCGAGGCTAGCCTGGTCTACAGAGTGAGTTCCAGGACAGCCAGGGCTACACAGAGAAACCCTGTCTCAAAAAACAAAACAACAAACAAACAAACAAACAAACAAAATAAATAAATAAAACAAGACTCCAGTTTTTCAGACTAGCCCCTGTAGGGTACCTAGCTGAATATGTTGGTCACATGATGTAGATCACAGGATGGCTACTGTGTGACCTTGTGGTGTGGCCACTTCTTTAAACCTCAGGTTCTCCAATTTTTGTGAGTTTCCCCTTAGATTTTATGCTCTCAAAGCCGTTTCTCAAAACCCAGTTGTAGAAGTCAAATTCTCCAATGTCTGAATGAGAAGAAAAAAATGATCCTTGGAATAGTCTATGAGGGATCTATGAGTGAGGTATCTTCTTTTCAAAGGCAGAACACAGGAAAAGCAGTTCAGAGGCCAGGCCATCCCCGGCTGCCTTCCTTTCTAGACATATGCCTGAGAATGCTCCTGGATCCTCAGAATACACTCTGCGTCTGGAAGGGAGAAAGGGCTGTGTGGATTCGGGAGATGGCCTGTCAGTAAAGGGCTTTGCCAGGTAAACACAAGAATCCGAGATCAGTTCCAGAAACCACATACACACACACACACACACACACACACACACACACACACACACACACACTGAGGTGTGGTGGCTCATGCTGATAATCCCAGTGCTGGGGTGTCTCTGGCTAGTCAGCCAGAGTGCTGGGACTTGAGAGACACTGCCTAAAGGAGCAAGCCGAGGCACTGGAGAACGGACTCTGGACTCCGTGGTGTGGTTAGGTCTGCGAGATGACACTGGCTGCTCCTGCAGAACAGCAGGTTCAGTTCCTGGAGCCCGCGCTGGGGGCTCACAACTGCTTCAGCTCCAGTTTCAGGGGATCTGACCCCCTCTTCTGGTCTCCTTGAACACTAGCCACAGCACATGTACACGTATGGAGACATTCACATGTATGCATAAAATAAAACAGTAGCTATTAAAGAAAAAACACCACAGGGGCTGTGGGTAGGCTGCTCCCTAGGGGACCAAGCTCAGTTCCGCACACCCACCTCACAACTGTCTACTGAGTCCAGTAGATCCAGTGCCTCCTCTGGCCTCCGTGGGCGCAGGGCACATATTCGGTGCACATACATGCATGCAGGCAAAACACATACACATAAAATTAAAATAGATAATTCTTGTTTTTATTTAATTTGTTTATCTCTTGTGAATTTCACATCATGTATCTCAATCCCAGCCATCTTCCTGGCCCTGTGAACCTATCTCCTGCTCTTGATAAGAAAAAAGAAATGCCCCAAAATGAGAAAAAAAAAATCTCATCATGGAAGCTGCAGTGTGTGACAGCGTGTCCCACTCTTTTGTCTACCCTTTTGTCCACACTTCCTTGCTTGCGAATGTTCATTGCAATGAGTCACTGGTTTATTCGGGGCCTCTGGCTTCTGCTACGCCATCAGTACTGGGTCCTCACTGAGTCTCCTCTGGGACATCGCATCATTTCTGTGTCGTGGAGATGATACAGGTTGGGCTCTGTAGGACTGGACCCTTGACACAGTCCGGCAGACCATAGATGGGGCAGATGTTGGGATGGGCAGGGGTCTTCTCAGCTGTGGTCTTGAAAGAATAGAAAATACAGCCTAACTCCAGCCTTCTAAGGAGCCCCAAATACTTCATATTCCAGAGCCCGCTCTTTGTGCTCTTTGTTAGAAACTCGGTAAAAGGTCACAGTCCAGAGCCCGCCCTTTGTTCAGAGCCAGGCAAAAAGGCCTTGAATAGGTGATCCTGGCCCCACAAGGTAACTGGAAATGAGCTAAGCTTATCTTGCTTCTGTAAACTGCTTACATCATTACCCCTATCCAGGAGTTCACGCAGCTATAGACTCCAAGAAAATAGGAAACTAATTGGTCCACTGAGCGCGGGCTCCAATAATTTAAACTGATTGGCCTAAAAACTATGGAGTGGTACAAATCGATTGGCTCGCATTTTGTGGGCTCTCCATGCTAAGAAATGATTGGTTTGTGATTTGTGGGCTTTGTTGTAAACTTATAAAAGCTGTTGCAATTCTGCACTCGGGGTCCACAGTCCTCTACCCCTGCGCGGTGTACGGCTGTGGAACCCAGAATTCTGGAATAAAGAAATCCTCATGTTATTGCATTGAGACCCTTTCTCGAGAGTGATTTGGGTGTCGCCTTCCGAGGCGTGGGGTGCTGGGGCACCCTCGGTTTTGGGGGGGGGGGTCTTACAGTCTGCCTGCCCGGGCCTTCTGATCAAAATATATAATTCTTTAAAAAATAAAAAAGTTGTATCCTAGGGCATGACCGGCAGGGCTTACCTCTGGTGGCATGCACATTCATGTGAACTCATGAGAGCTTACACACACACACACACACACACACACACACACACACACAGGGGGGGGGTGAGGGAGAGACACAGAAAGAAACACAAACACAGAGAGAGGGGGAGGAGGGAGAGAGAGACGGAGGGAAAGGGAGACAGAGGGGGAAGGGTAAGAGGGGGAGGGAGACAGAGGGAGAGCAAGAGGAGGCAGGAAGAGAGAGAGAGGGAGGCAGAGGGGGAGGGGGGTGAAGAGGGAGAGGAAGCAGAGAGGGGAAGGGGGAGAGGAAAGGAGAGGGGGGAGAGGGGAGGGGGAGGGGAGGGAGAAAGGGAGTGGGAGGGGGAAAGGAGGGAAAGGGGAGGGGGAGGGGAGGGGAAGAGAGGGGGGAGGAGGGGAAGGGGAAGGGGAAGGAGAGGGAGAGAGAACAGGGGTGCAGAAGGCTCCTCCTCTACTGCCTGTAGGTAGGAGATGAGATGGCAGGAGACTCCAGCGCTTCAGTATCACGTCAGTCCCAAAGGTCAGTGGTTTCTGTTACTTAGATCTCCAGTCCAGAGAGACAGGGAAGGAGCAGGGTGGGGTGGGATCTGAGCAAGGGAAAAAGTAGAGGTCACATAAGCATGGTCCTCATGGCCGCTGTGGGACAGTGCATGTGTAGCCTGCTTCGAGGGTCCCCAGTGCTGGTCTGTCAAGGGCCTGTTCCTCTACAGTAGACACGGGAAGCAAAGAGAGCGGACCCTGTCGGCTAAAGCTTCACCTTTCAAGATTCTCAGAAAGATGTAGCACCTCCTCCCTGCACGGAGCACCAGCGAAGGGGACAGCTAGCTATCTTTGAGGATGACTTCTGCAGAAGGCACACATGGTTCAAGGGTCTGTGGAGGGATGGGAGAGGCAGCCACAGCAGCGAGCCTCACTGCACAAATAGCATCTAGAAACAAAAAGAACGGAGAAAACCGGGTCCCCAGGCGTGGCACTGTTTAGAGAGATTTAGGAGGTGTGGTCTTCCTGGAGGAAATAGGTCACTGGAGGTTGGCTTTGGGAAGACAACCTCTCTTTAGTTTCAATTTGCTCCCCCCCCCCCCCCCCCCCCCCCCCGCTGGCACTGAAATGTGAGCTCTCGGCTCCCTGATCAAGCCGCCATACCAGGGACTCCGGAGTCATAAGGTCAGATGAAGTCTCTGGCTTTATCACAGCAGTAAGTAAATTCACACAGGATCCCAGTGTCTAATCACATGGGAAGCCGCTGCCCCTAAGTCAATGGCTCTGAGAAATAAAATGGTGTGGGTGGCACGTTCCGCCATCCATCCATCCATCTCCGCTTCCATTCAGGCCAGGAGACAGCTGCTCCAATAACACAAAGATGGCACAGTACCTCCTCCCTAAATCTAAAATTCACTTAAAAGACTTTTCTCTATTTTAAGAATATGTCATCTCCAACTTTAGCGTTAAGATGTCCTTTCTTTTATGTAATTATGGAGACAGGTGGTAGATTGAAAAACTTTTTTTTTATTTGACAAAAAGCTGCCACTTTTTGGTGGTCCAATTTTGCTAAATTTCTTTCTTTCTTTTCTTTTCTCTTCTTTTCTTTCTTTTTTTCTTTTTCTTTTTCTTTTTCTCTTTCTTTCTTTCTTTCTTTCTTTCTTTTTTTTTTTTTTTTTTGATTTGGTTTTTTCGAGACAGGGTTTCTCTGTGTAGCCCTGGCTGTCCTGGAACTCACTCTGTAGACCAGGCTGGCCTCAAACTCAGAAATCCACCTGCCTCTGCCTCCCAGAGTGCTGGGATTACAGGTGTGTGCCACCACTGCTCAGTTAAATTTCTTCTCCTCAGTTTGTCTTTCTTTCAAACGTGGAGGGATTCGAAGTCTGCCGTTTCCAGCTTCCCCAGAGCTCAGTTCAGGCCTCATCTCGCTTCTGGCTGACGGACATTGTGCAGAAGGGACGTGCTCACTTCTGAGTCCTGTCCTCGCAGGAAAGTATCCAGTGTCCCGCCTGGTTCCCTCTTCTGGAAGGCTTTGTTAGGCTGCGGAGGTGCGGTTCACTACACAGCACAGAAGTCTGGGTCCCCAAGTCAGTACATCAGCGTGGCCCAGGGAGGTTTTTGTAACAAGATCTGAGCAGGGAAGTCACCCACTGATAGTTCCTGTCTTTGCAGAGAAACAAGCCAGCATTTACATGGTGCTTATAGTAAAGGCAACAGAGGGATCATGCAAGGATAAAGTTGAGGGCCAAGAAGACCTGAGACAGACCCAGACTTAATTGATTCGGGAAGACCCTCCCCATTGTGGGCGGAGTTCCAGACCTTGTAGTCATGGAGAAGGGGAGGGGGGGAGAATGTGAAGGAGCCAAAGGGAGAGAGGACTTGGGAGTATTTGAGGTGCCAGCGGGGCCATAATACGGAGAGGTAGTGAACATTTCTCTTTTTTAAAAGATTTATTTATTTTATGTATATGGTACACTGTTGCTGTCTTCAGACACTCCAGAAGAGGGCATCGGATCCCATGACAGATGGTTGTGAGCCACCATGTGGTTGATGGGAATTGAACTCAGGAGCTCTGGAAGAACAGCCAGTGCTCTTAACCACTGAGCCATCTTTCCAGCCCCCCCCCCCCCCCGAACATTTCTGTACAACACAAACACCACACACACATACACACACACACACACACACACACACACACAGAGTTCCTCAGGAGACTGCAATATAGCAAGAATCTTAAAGCATGGCTGGAAGGACTTCTCAAAGAAATAGCAGAGGCTGAGGAGTTTGCTGCAGTGTCCCAACCTCGCAGGAAGAGTTCAGAGAGAAAGGAGCTGCAGAAGAGGGTGACTGGCTGCGTCAGGGAGGTGGACGGGTGTGTGAGCGAGGGGGACCCGGGCCATAGGAATATCCGCTCTAGGTTTGCATGCAGCTGTTTGGAGAGAAGTGTTGGTGGGCCTAGCAGAATTCTGCCAGTTTGAAATACACACCCAGTGATGGGGTCTAGGGGTAGGGAGGGTACAGGAGTACAAAGATGAGCTACAAAATGGTTGCTGGGAGAGCGGGAGTATGGAAGAGTAGGGTCACGTGTGGATGATCTGAATTCACACTCTGATGCTGTGCGTCTGTGCATCTGTGCAGCTGTGCATCTGTGCATCTGTGCAGCTGTGTGTTTGTGCTGTGGGGCTGGCTGAGGGGTCTGGGTCTTGGAAGGACCTCTGGAGCTCTTCCCAGCTGAGAGACGACATTTTGTCTGGGCAGCTAGAGCTCTGAACCACTATCACATGGATAGATGTGCTTCTCTAATCTCACCTGAAGCCAGCCTCAGGTGAGAGTGCTCAGAAGGCCTTGGAATGATTAAGGATCCATGTTAGGCACGTGGGGTGTCCATGAAAATCCTGTATTCCGCTCGCAGTCCCAGAGGAAGTTGGCAGTGCAATATAAACCGAGACAGGGCTCTGGGAAAAGGCAGCTCCCAGGAGAAGCCGGCCGCAGGCACAAGCGGCGCAGGGCCTCTGATCTCCACAGCACAGGCGCAGAGGGGCCCTGGACCTTGTGATGTCTGCTGTTTTTCTAAGCCAGGATAGATAAGAGGTGATGAAATCATCTGTCCACTTAATCCCTTTAGTACAAATATTTATCTTCAGAACCAATCCAGTCAGGGCCTGGCCTGGTGGAAGTCAGGTACTGTCTTGTTAGCCAGCTGTACAAGCGGCCTGGTCTGGATCCTGCCATGAACCCAAGGCTCAATCGGGCATCTCTGAGGGTCTGGGGACTCCTCTGGGGAAGGTGCCTTCCCAAGGGCAAGGTGAATATGCACTAGACTCTGCCTTCCCCTGGCTTCTTTAACTTGACATTCTTTGAGGTTTTAGTTGTTGCTGCTGTTGTGGTTCTGCTTGCTGGCCCCTCCCACCCACCTCTCCCTTCCAGTCAGAGGAGGGTGGAGGACATTGCAACTTAGGTCCCTGAAGGAGGGAGGAACCTAGATTGTGTCTTTTCACTCCCTCAGCCAGAGTTTACACCAGCACACTACACTCCCACCTTCAAGGCATCCGAGCTCCCTCCTTTGTTCTCCGCTTCTGTTCCTGGAGTCTAAGGGTCAGTACTATTGCCAGTAGCACCTGCAATTGTTGAGATTGTACCGTGGTCCAGGTATCTTGTCTGCAGAAAAGGCCAAAAGTCCCTAGACAGAGGCTGACTACAAAGGCTAGAGCCACTGATACAGGCACAGAGGCCTCCACAGTGTCTCAAGGTGACACCGGTCTCATGGTGCTACTAAACCTTACAGGCAGCTGTGGAGGTTTGATATGTTAATGAGATATGCAAGCATGAGGGTTTCTGGGTGACATAAAAATCACCATTCTTTGTACACTGTTTGCCAACTGAGCTTTCAAATGTTTTCTCTTGTGCTGGTGAGATGGCTCAGTGCATAAAAGGGCTTGCCGCCAAGCCTGGTGACGTGGGTTTGATCCCTGAACCCCAAGAGGTGGAAGAATAGAATCGACTCTAGCAAGTTATCTTCTGAGCCTGGCACAGACCATAGTACATCTACATACATGTGCTTCTATACACATGCACACATGCGTACGTGTGCACACACAATAAATGTTAAAAAAATCTGTAAAAAATGTAAAATATCTTAAAATTTTTCTTTATTGTGGGCTACATCCTCTTTGGAAGAGTGTTTTCAATAAATGCTATTATTTATTTGTGTAAGACCCCCAAAAACCGAGGGTGCCCCAGCACCCCACGCCTCGGAAGGTGACACCCAAATCACTCGTGAGAAACAGTCTCGATGCAATAACATGAGGATTTCTTTATTCCAGAATTCTGGGTTCCACAGCCGTACACCACGCAGGGGTAGAGGACTATGGACCCTGAGTGCCGAATTCTTTTATAAGTTTACAGCAAAGTCTGAGAATCACAAACCAATCATTTCGTAGCATGGAGAGTCTGTGAAGCCAATCACTTTGTACCACTCCATAGTTTTTAGGCCAATCAGTTTAAATTATTGGAGCCCGCACTCAGTGGACCAATTAGTTTCCTATTTTCTTGGATGTCTATAGCTGCGTGAACTCCTGGATAGGGGTAATGGCGTAAGCAGTTTACAGAAGCAAGATAAGCTTAGCTCATTTCCAGTTACCTTGTGGAGCTAGGATCACCTATTCAAGGCCTTTCTGCCTAGCACTTAAAGGGCGGGTTCTGGACTGTGACCTTTTACCTAGTTTCTAACAAAGAGCACAAAGAGTGGACTCTGGAATATGAAGTGTTTGGGGCTCCTTAGAAGGCTGGAGTTAGACTGTATTTTCTATTCTTTCACTTGCTCTTAGGCATGCCTCTCTGTCTAATTCCTTGTTCCAGGACCCAAGAACCTGCTGCCCCTTTGGAAGTGGCCATCAAACCTCAATATCTACAAACAGCAGTTGGGAACCAGGCCAGAGGTAAGATTTATATTTCTAATCTCTCAATGTATCCTTTCTTTCCAGGAAAGGCTTGGTTGTAAGCGTGGGCTCAGACTCACTGCCATTATGGAATTCATCATTGGAAGATTCCTCTCACAGTGGTCATGAGATCGACTTAGAAACTAGTCCTCACCAGATGCAAATTTTCATATATCATGATACCCCAGAAAGTCACATGTTGGCAGCGCCCATCCTGGTCAGGTCTAATCACTTCAGAGGAGCCTAGAATGATAGGTGTACCTGCCTCAGCAGCCATTATTTATATTCCCATTCCCATTCCCCATGTGGATGGTAGACTCTAGGTCTGGGGTAGGAGGGGCTACCCCAGGACTCATGTAATTCAGATGCCAAGGGTTCCGGTCTCAGCAACCCAGGTACTGCAGAGCCAGGAGACACACGCTCATAGGCATCCATCCTGTCATGGTACAGCAGCGGTGCAGTGGTTCTTGGTCTGGAGCATGTCTGCCGTTGGCTCTGCCCAGCACCATCACCACCTGAGCTCCTGCACCACTAGTCACGCTCGCCTACGGCTTTTCCTGCCCTCTTTGTGGCCTTCTTTCAGCCCTCCTCACTCACGGTTCTCATACTTGTTATTTCTGGTTCATCGTGACCTCCTTGGTCATTCATTATAGCCGGCTCCATCCCCAAGTGTGCATTAGTTCTCCCAGTAATAAGAGCAAACAAAATCCCCACTTTTGCCATAAAAGTCAGTCTAAAAATGTCCAGAGCCGTTTGTGCCAGTGAGCGTCTTCTCTGGCCTCCTAATCATTTGTGCCTCCTTAGAGCCTCTTAGGGACACACTTTGTTCTGCTGCTGCTGTCCTTAGCAGGGACTTGCCTCCAGTATTAAGGGGCGAAGTCCTCAGTAAGATGACACAGTGATTAGTTCAAAGCTTGATTGGTGATGAGTGGTCCCAGAAGGGATGGAGACCCAAGTTAATGTTTGTGACACTAGGTCCACTCACAGGGATGCCTAGCAGTGTGATAAAACTGGGGTGTGTGTCTGTGTCCTCAAATCATCAGATCTTCTCGGGAACTTCAGATATGCAAAAGGCTGTACTTTTTCCATTCCATCCTGCCCCCCATTTCTGATCTCTCTTCTTAGAAAATGTACTTAGACTCCCCAATACAGTGTATTTCAAAATCGGTTTGATCCTTACGAAAACAGAAAATATTTTACTGTAATGCCACCTGGCCCTAAAATAAGCTGCTGGATGGGGACGTTTGAGCAACAGACAAACTCTTGAGCCAGAACTTCATCCTCTGATTAGACTTATCTAGTAGTGATCAATGGAAATGTGACATGGAAATTTCTGGTTTCTTTGGAAACTCAGTTATGTCATATGATGTTTTTCTGGGGCAGACAAGGTGAAGGGGTGTCTTGCTGAGGCAGACACATGAGAAAGTCTTGAAGTAGCCATGTACACGTGAAAGGATGTTTTGCTGAGGCAGACACAGGTGAGAGGACACGTGATGTTTATAAAGAATATAAACATGACCCCACAGACAGCGGGAGGAGGCTCTGGCATTGGTTTTCCTCCATCCTCATTGCTGATCTTCACTGACAAGACTTTGGCGTTGGTTCACCTTGCATCACATTGCTGATCTTTGCTTGTCCTGACTTTGTAGAGAGTAACTTGCTAAAGAATGTCTCGTGATATTCTGGCATCTTCTTGCCAATTTTGTGGACTTGGGATGATTGATGGAGCCTCACAGTGTCTTCTGAATTGAACAGCCATTGCTGATTTGTGATTGGTGATTGCAGACTGGATTGCTGCTGCTGTTTCGTGTTGGTGCTTTGCAAGTGGACTGGACTGCTGACAATGATGATTTGAATCACACAAAGAACTATTTCTAAAAAGGCCCACAACCTCTGATTCCTATTAACCTCCCCCCCCCCACTATCTCTGGTGTGGTGGGCTAGAAGGGAGGTTGAAGTGTTTAAAACCCTTATTAAAGTAGCTTTTGAAAAATCAAAGCCTACAGAAATGGTCTGAAGTGCTTAATGTTCAGACCTTCTGACCTTCTACTTAGGACAGGGAGATACACAAGGGAGGCTCAGAGGGGATGCCTGTTGTGATGGTTTGTCTAGAAGCCTGGAAACCAGTCTTCTAGCAGCCTTCAGATGAAGATGTAGAATTCTCAGTTCCATGCTTGCCTGGATGCTGCCATGTTCCTGTTTTGATGTCAAAGGGCTGGACCTCTGAACCTGTAAGCCAGCCCCAATTAAATATTGTCCTTTATAAGATTTGCCTTGGTCATGGTGTCTGTTCACAGCACTAAAATCATAAGACACCTGTGAAGCTTAGATGCTTTGTTGGTAATGGGCCACAGAGCTCAGGAGAAGAAATATCCTCTCCCCCTCTCTCTGGAGCCTCCTCTCCCCCTCTCTCTGGAGCCTCCTCTCCCCCTTTCTCTGGAGCCTCATGCTGGCTCCATGTGCCTCCATATTTCCAGAAACAAATAACCAAAAGGAGTGGGCACAGGAGAGGGGCTAAAATTAACTTAATTTTCTTGAGAATTTTTTACATGGATTATCTATTTGCATCATTTCCACACTTCCCTTTACTCCCAATTCTTCTGCTGTCCCCTGACTCCGCAAATTCATGACCTCTTCTTTAATTATTAAGTCTATTATTTATCTATGTATCTATTCATCTATCTATCTATCATATATCTATCTATTCATCTATTTTTCATCTATCTATCATCTATCTATCCATCATATGTCTATTCATCTATCTATTCATCTATCTATATCAATCATCTATCACCTATCTATCATCTATGTATCTATTCATCTACCTAGTTATCTATCTGTCATCTATCTATCCATCATCTATCTATCCATCATCTATCTATTCATCTATTTGTCATCTATCTATCATCTATCCATCATATATCTATCCATCTATCATCTATCTATATCATCTTCTATCACCTATCTATCATCTATCTATGTATCTATTCATCTATCTAGTTATCTGTCCTCTATCTATCCATCTATCATATATCTATCCATCACATAGCTATTCATCTATCTATCTATCTATCTATCTATCCTTCTGTTTTAGTATTTAGTATTGCTTGTATGTACATGTGTTTAGGGCTGACCACTTGGGTTTGGATAATCTATCAGGAGGCTCACCCTTAGAGAAAACTGATTCTCCCTCTCTTAGCAGTCACTGATTGTGTGACTCCATTTAAGGGGGGAGTATGGTTGTACAATTTTTTGCATCCACACTGGCATGTCAACCAGAGTTGTTGTTATGCAGGTCTTGTTTATGTGGCCATGTTATTAAGATTTTGCAGGTGCAGCTGTCATGACTAGAAGACACTATCTAGCAGCAGACATACTGGTCCTCTGGCTCTTACGGCCTTTCCTCCTGCCTCTGCCTTGATGTTCCCTGAGCCTTAGGTGTAGGGATTGTGTGTGTCTCCCTTTTCCCTGGGGCCATTGGCCACCAGCCCACAAGGACAAAAGGAGCAGAGTCAATGAACAGGTTTTCTAATGGCCTGTGTGTATGAAGAGAAATGACAACATTCTGATTTGTGGAAACAGATCAGCTTTATCTGGGGTGTGAATCAGAGTTAGGTAGTTACTGGGATAGGGAGAGGGACATCTGGGGTGGCTGAAGGCTAAGATACTAAGATGCCTCATTAGCATGGGAAAGCATTCCAGAAATTTCAGGTGTTTGCTGGATGGGTTTCTTATTGGGAGAGAGGGAGTTAGACCTGTAATTTCCTCAGTAGACATTCCTCAGGTTGATGGTATGGGGTTCAGGACCCCCCACGTCAGGTGGAGAAGAGGAAGCCACACTGACAAAGGGAGTCCACCATTTTGCACTGAGCTCAGGGTTTTCTGTTAGTGCCAGACTTTGACCTTAGCAGCAGGGCTTTCCTAGAGGGTTCCACTGAGGATGAACCATCTGGGGCTGAACTGGAGCTGAGCCTGTTTTCTTAGTCTCTGCATTTTGACAAGATGTGGATCTTAGCAACAGTCTCTTTCAAGGGAGAAAGACGTTCCTTTAGTGAGGGTAAGAGGAGGTTATCATCAATTCACCTTGCTGATAGTTCCCTCTAAGGGAAGTGCCTGGCATCTCAGTGGTGATGAGTGAAGTGTTAGTCCTTGTCCATCGCTGAAGCCAGGACTGAAGTAAAAAACTTTGCTTGAAGACTCAGTTGTGTCATGTGATGTTCTTCTGGAAACTGTCTTATGGGAGGATGTTTTTGCTGAAGCAGACACGTGGGAGGATGTTTTACTGAGAACAAACAGGTGGTGGTTTTTTGGAAGCTTCCTGGAAAAAGGGTATATGATGTTTTGCTAGAGTGGCTATGTGAGAAAACACACGATGTTTGGAAAGGATATAGATACAGCCCAATAGATAGTGGACAATGCTGTGTGGTATTGGTTCGCCTTGTCATACTTTGATGGTCATCATTTGTCATGACTTTCTAGAGAGAAATGCACAAAAACCTTCTGGTTGTGTTTTGGCAAGGTTTCTTTTGGATTGAACTGTTGTTGGTAATTCATAAATGGTGTTCGGCAAGTGAACTGAACCACCACTGCTGACTTGTTTAAACTAAACTGCTGATATCCTGACAACATAGACGGAATTCACTCCAAACAAAACAAAAAAAACAAAAAACAAACACAAAAACCTATTTTTTTTTTAAAAAAAAAGGATCCACATGCCCCTTTGCTCTATTAAACTTTTCTTTTCTTTCCTTTCCTTTCCTTTCCTTTCCTTTCCTTTCCTTTCCTTTCCTTTCCTTTCCTTTCCTTTCCTTTCCTTTCCTTTCCTTTCCCTTCCCTCTGGTAGCTAGTGGGCTAAAAGGGAGGTTAAAGCATTGAAGTATACTTATTAACGTAAGATTAAAAAAAAAAAGCTTACAGAGGATTCATCTAGGTTTATAAGGAACTTTCAGGACTTAATAAAGATTTATGTTTGTGTGTGTGTGTGTGTGTGTGTGTGTGTGTGTGTGTGTATCTGTGTGTGTTGGTGCCCATGAAGGCCAGAAGAGGGTGTTGGATTTCCAGAAGCTGGAGTTATAGACAGCTGAGAGTCATATGATATGAGTGCTGAGAACTCAACTTAGGTCCTCTGGAAGAGCAGCAAGTGTTCTCAAACACCGAGCCTTCTCTCCGTCTCCAGTTAGCTTTTGCTCATACATGGAAGGGTCTGTACTTCATACAGAGTGCTTGCTGCATTCCTGAGAAGAAAGTGGATCTGGGAGGATGCCAGGAGACAAGCAAATGCGTGATTTGGTTGAAATCTCATTGGCCAGCTGCTAAGACCATCCCAGACAACTGCTTGGTATTACCTCAGCCCAACAGGGCTGACCACATGTGGGGCGCATATCAGCTATGACAAGATCAGAGAGGTTATACAAGAAAGGAGAATCCTTTCTTAGTGCCCATTAGGCTAGTATGCCTTCAGAAAAGTAGTTACCTCAGCTGCCTCCCTCTGCTACTAATCAGAATGACAGCTCTTAAGTCTACACAGCAAGCTTTTTTTTCATGCTTAACTATCTATCTATCTATCTATCTATCTATCTATCTATCTATCTATCTATCTATCTATGTATCTATATGTGTATCTGTATATGTAAGCATGTATGTATTTATGTATCTATATATTGTGTATGTATGTATCTATGTATCTATCTCTCATGTATGTATGTATCTATGTATCTATGTATCTATCTCTCATGTATGTATGTATCTATATATATATATAGTGTATGTATCTATGTATCTATCTATCTCTTATGTATATATGTATGTATGTATCTATCTCTCATGTATGTATGTATGTATGTATCTAGTGTGTGTTCATGTGTGTGTGTGTGTGTGTGTGTGTGTGTGTGTGTGAGTGTGTGTGTGTGTGTCTACATGCAATGGCAGGTGTGTGGAAGTCAGACAACAGCCTGTAGGAGTCCTGTTCTCCCACTATTTGGATCAAAGTCAGGTTGTCAGGTTTGGTGCCTGCACCTGCTGAGCCATCTCTCTCACCAGCCCACGCTTCTCCTTTGGATGTTTGGGCTTGTACAAGAACCTTCTTCACTGTTGTTCTTACTGGTGTGTCCACTGGGGTTGAATGTAACTGTGTCATGTGTTTTCATGATAATTGTTTCTAGATATTGTTGTTTTGTGTTTAAACAACAGGAGGCAAAACTCAATGTGGCCCTCCATGTTGCTATAACAACTGAGTACCAAACTCTGTGACTACTTAATTTTTATATTTTTCCAACGCCTGTGCTAAAATGACTATGCCTGGCATGCCTAATTTAAGATATATTCATGTTCATGAAAATATATTTTAGGATAGTTTTAAATGTTAAGTTAGGCATTTGAGTGTGAGAGATACTGTTTGTCCATCTGCTTGAGTATTGTTTGTGTGTTTTCTGTCTGTCTGTCTTTTTTATTTTAAAGATTTATTTATTTATTATATATAATTACACTGTAGCTGTCTTTACCAGAAGAAGGCATTAGATCTCATTATGGATGGTTGCATGCCACTGTGTGGTTGCTGAGATTTGAACTCAGGACCTTTGGTCAGTGCCCTTAGCTGCTGGGGCACCTCTCCAACCCCAAAAGGTCTGTCTGTCTTTTTTTTTAATTAATTTTTTTATTAATTATTTTTATACACTCCATATTTTGTTCCCTATCTCACCAACTCCTGCCCACCCTCTGACTGTTCCACATTCCATACCTCCCCCCCTTCAATTAATCTGGACCCCCAGGATCTCTGAAACACTGGACCACCAAACAGGCAGCACACACCAGTTGATAGGCCCTGAGCAAACACGTAACCATCACAACACCTTGACGGACCTTTGACATGACAGCTAAAAATGTGATATTTATTTCCAATACCTGTTTTCTGCCTGGGTCAGTAGCTCAGGGTCCCTTCCAACAAATGTGTGTAGTGACCAGTGTTCAGAGAATGTTCAAAAATCTAAGAGTTAGTCTCCTTGGGGAGGCAGCTGTGGGGTCCTGGTATAGAAAACCCTTTAGCCTCATATGTAATGGACAGCAAGGCATGACATTACATTAGGTGTCCTCACTTAAACATTAGGGAACATTCCTAGACCCATATCTCCCTCCTCAGTTTGACTTTGCAGCTCATGGCTCCGTAGGATGCATAAGAGCTGCAGGCCCATGGCGATCCTGGCCGGATATCCCTAGTGAGGATATAAATGTCTTCTCGTGCCTACTGTTCCCAGCCCAAAAGATCTCAAGAATTTTCTCTCTAAAATAAAACCTCCCTGGCCTGGAGAGGTGGCTCAGAGGTTAAAAGCACTCCCTGCTCTTGCACAGGACCTGGGTTCAGTCTCCAGCACCCACATGGAGGTTCACAACCATCTATAATTCCTATTCCAGGGACTCTGACACCCTCTCCTGACTTCTGTGCATAGTGCATGCATATTGTGCACATACATGTGTGTAGACAAAATGTTCACACACATAAAGTAAAATAATGTCCTTTAAAAAATGAAAATAAAATTTCTCCCTTCTGAGTCTCCATAGCTTCAAGGCCATCTCGATGAGACCACCTTTACCTACAAACTATTTAAAAAAAAAAAGACTTAAAAATTCTCTTCAAACACAAAATAGAGTCTCTTAGGTCAAGCCATTCATTGCCTGGAACACGTTTTATACATATGGAGTAACTTTGAGTGTTGTAACCTGATCTCAGTGTGTATGCACTGCATTTGTGTTCACTTATAAACTGCATCTATGTCAATCATAGGGTATATATTATATACATCATAAACACATATGCATACTATTGTGACAAAAAGAAGAATGAGATACAGTAAAGAATGTTTTAGGTAACATTGATTATTAGCGCTTTGGGTCACTATTAGTTAATGTTCGAAGGCATAGATGAATTTAGATTTAGGGCTCTCTGTTAACAAGAAAGGCTATAAATGCAGATTGTAGTAACCTTGTTGTACATTTCGACTGCACCTGATCGGTTTCTCAGCACCTTTACTGTTTAATATTCTCAGGAGTGGATTACACAAAGCATAAGTATACACAAAGTATACAAAGCAAGTGATCTCATTCTTATTTGTTTGCTCTGGTTTGAGTAGGGCTCAATATTGTCTCCAATCAGCAGTCCAGTAACGATGCTAAACCTGCCATACACTATGTGAAATTCTATTAGATCTCACCAAGATGCTCTAATCTACAATCCACTTACATTTGTCAATGCAAACACATCTCTCACTCAAAGATGATAAGAGATAGTTTATTCTAGAGTCAAATATGGGCGGCCATCATCCAGGAATGTAGATTTAGGTTGCCCCAGATCTGTGTTCCAGCAAGGTTGCAGTTTTGTGAAAACTTTTTATAGTAACAATAAAAAATCACACCACTTCTAATCCACCGGTGGGTACATCAGATAGGCGAGTTATAGAGAGAGGATGTGCTGGGTAGGTTTTGTCAACTTGATACCAACATCTGGGAAAAGGGAACCTAAGTTGAGGAATAGCCTCCATCAGACTGACTTGTAGAGTATCTTCTCGATTAATGTGTGACGTGAGAGGGCCAAGCCCACAGTGAAGAGTGCCACCTCACGAAGGTGGTCTTGAGTCGTATGAGAAAGAAAGCTGAGCAATCTATGGAGAGCAAGCCAGTAAGCAACATTCCTCCATGGTTCCTGCCTCGCTTCCTGCCTCTGGGCTCCTGTCTTGAGTTCCTGCCCTGACTTCTCCTGGTAGACTGTGACTTATAAGCTGAAGTAAACCCTTTATTCCCCAGGTTGCTTTGGGTCATGGCATTTATCACAGCAACAGAAAGTTAACCAGGGCAACATGGCAATCTCTGCTATGGACCTCAGATGCTATCTGATAATAGTCTTAGTGCTGGGTTGGTGGCAGCTAGTGGTCTGGTCACGCATTCCCGTGGATTTTACCAATAGTCACAGGATGCTAGGCCAGAGAAATAGAAATGGCTTTGAGAGGCTACATAGGCCGAGTTTATCTGCAGACCTACTGTGTCCCAACCTCTCCAGGAGCATTGGAGTTCTAGCTGGGAGGTCGGCCTTTATAAAGTCCGATGCCCACTCTTCTTTCTGAGAACGTTTTTTTAAATTTAACCCTGCTCACTCTGGCCTATTTATTTTATATATGAGTACACTGTAGGTATCATCAGACACCCCAGAAGAGGGCATCAGATCTCATTACAGATGGTTGTGAGCCACCACATGGTTGCTGGGATTTGAACTCATGACCTCTGGAAGAGCAGTCAGTGAGTCAGTGCTCTTAATAGCTGAGCCATCTCTCCAGCTCCCTCTTTCTGAGAACTTGTTTATACCTTGGGACAAGCAGACTCTTTCTGCCCATCTTCGGGGGTGGGGGGTGGGGGGGGACAGACATGCAGACAGAGAGACAGAGAGACAGAGAGCCAGAGAGCCAGAGAGAAACAGAGCTTGTCAATCCTTCTGAGGTGTGGAGCTCCATCCCTCTTTCCAGGGGTTTCAAATCCTGTACAGGAGGAACAGAAGGGGATCCAGGAGCTCCTCTGTCACACACCACTGTACTAACTTGCTAGGATTGCCTTGACCCAGCTCAACAGGCTGGGCAGCCCCAGTAAGAGACGCTACGGCCTCACTGTGCTAGGTGCTGGAAACTCAAGCTCACGGTGTTATCAGAGCTGATTCCTACTGAAGGCTCCTGGGATGAGTCTGTTTCAGGCCTCTTAGTTTCTGCAAGCTGCAAAGATCTTTAGCCTTTCTTAGCTATGTTGGGAGAAAGAACCCCAGGTCTCTGGAAGAACAGCCAGTGCTCTGACCCCCTGAGCCAGCTCTTCAGCCTTTTCTTCTGTATTTATGTGCAATTCCAACATCTACACTAAAGACACCTGTCACATTGGTTATCAACTCAACTCATAAAATCATAAAACCATTTTGTAGCTATTTCATAACTAACTTTGCTAATGTTGTGAATAGTAAGTATCTGACATGCAGGATAGCTGATTATATGAACCCCCTGCCCCCAAAGAGGTTATGATTCACAAGTTGAGAAATACTGTTCTAGAAGTAGAAGTTTGAGTGTCTTTTCTTTTTAGAGGAATCCAATCCAAGTAGCAATAATCACTGAGTCTCATTTTCCCTTATTTTCTAGATAAAAATGATTAAACTAGAAATTCCAACTGGTTCTCCAGCATCTGAGGGCAAAGGTCTGAGTATCTGTATCTGAAGTGTGTTCTCTCGGGGAGCCATTAGACGATGGTACTTACTGCTCTTTTCAATAATTTATCCCTTGGGGAAGGGCATGTGTGGACACCGGGCTGTAGTTTTACCACTGATGAGTGATTTCTTTGCATTGGTGGAAGAATTCATTCCAGAGTAGAAAGAAAACACGTACTTAGCTTACTACAGAGAGCAGCAGATTCAGTAACAGAAGAGCCTCCTGTACACGGTGATGGGCCGAGGGGTGTCCTCATTTGGATAGTGAGCCACTTTGTGCATAGTTTTCTTGCATGTAATTTTTTTATGTAAATAAGGGCAGTCCTGATTGGTCAGTGTTCAGTCCTGAGTAGTTAGAACGAGTCATTATGCATGTAATTTCCCATAATGCGGTTGAACGTGACTGAGGACATCTCTGAGGTACTGGGGTTGGCCATCCGGGTCTGTTCTGCTGTGGCACGGCCTGCAGTCTTGGGTAGAAAGCAAACACAGTGCTTCTGTTTCGGGGAAACTGCGGATCGCAGCTCAGTTAGAGAATGTTTCTGGTCTGTTACTGGCCGGTACATTCTGCATATCAGTTTAAGGGTGGAGTTTTGGTCCAAAGACATTCTAGTGAGCTATGACCAGCTTGCTTTTTGTTGTTGCTATTCTAAATTTGAGAAATAATAGTAAAGATGTGATCTCAAGTGAAGATACAACTATACTCAAAAGGGAGGAAAAAACACCTTGGTGGTCCTCTAAAAAGTTAAATGCAAACTTACTCTCTGACTCGCCTAATTAATTGCTGGATATATAGTCAAAATAATTAAACATGTATTCAAATAAAAGCTCTTATATACCTGTTCATAATAGCACTATACACAAAAGCCACAGGTGAAACAATCCAAATGTCCATTAAGGGATAGACAAGCAAATATGGTACACCTATACAGTGGAATATTATTCAGTCATAAAGGGAGTATTGAAATGACTGAGTTTTAAAACATTTTTCAAAGTAAAAGAAGCTGTGTGTAACAGATCGTATATTGTATGATTCCATCATTTAAATATCCAGAGTGAGTCACTCCAGAGGCAGACAGAAGCTGATTGGTGGTTACTAAGAGGGAGGTTACTAAAGGGGAGGGACAAATGGAGGCAGATAACTGATTGGTGGTGACTAAGGGGGAGGGACAAATGGGGATTTGCCTGTTTAAAGGGGCAGAGATTTTTTTGACGGTGATTAAAAATGTTTTGGATCTAGATAGAGGTTGTTGTACAAAGGCATCGAACTGGACATTTTAAGGCAATTTTTGTATTACATGAATTTTTACCCCAGTTACAGAGATAAAGATAGGTGGGCGGTGGTGGCGCACGCCTTTAATCCCAGCACTTGGGAGGCAGAGGCAGGTGGATTTCTGAGTTCGAGGCCAGCCTGGTCTACAGAGTGAGTTCCAGGACAGCCAGGGCTACACAGAGAAACCCTGTCTCGAAAAACCAAAAAAAAAAAAAATAATAATAATAATAAATAAATAAAAATAAAAGAGAGAGAGAGAGAGAGAGAGAGAGAGAGAGAGAATGAGAGAGAGAGATAAAGATAGACCAGGGGTGTGGCTCAACTGGAAAAGGTGCTTACTATATAGGCATGGTGATGACCTGAGTTTGATCCCCAGAACTCATGTGGACAAGGAAAGAACCAGTCAGCTTCACACAGTTGTTCTCTGACCTCCACACAAGTGCCACGGCCCAGGCATGTGTGTGCGTACACACACAAATACACTGTGTACACACTCACTCAGACTTATGATCACACACACAGTAATAGATTTTTTTTTAAAAAAAACATAATTTTAAAGACACATTTTAAAAAAATAAAGAAGGGGGAATCCTGAGGATCAGGAAAAGATGGTTCCTTAAAACACAGTCTGAATTTAGCTTGCAGTCCACGCCACCCACAGAAGCCCTTGTTCAATCCGCTCAGTCAGGCAGTATCCACCAAGCTGGCCATGTGTAAGCCTTGGCAATAAAATGGAACTTAAAAAAAATCACATGGTTTGGTATTGTCTGCTGTCTGGAGCTGGATGCCAGCGTACTAGAAACCACAGTTTACAAGATCCCTCCTGCCTTCTCTCTTACACCCTAAACCTTCCAATCTTGTCTTTAAGCTCCCCCCTGTTTTCTTTGGAATGCAGCTAATTGACTTGGAAGGACCTGTCATCTCCGGTGAAGAATAACATGGTTGCAGAATAAATAGCTTTCTCAAAAGAGCTGCAAAAGCCAGGTTATGTGCAAATTCGGAGACCGCTGCTCTGCGCCAAGGTCTGTTGGATCTGAAAGGTCCTGTCAAGTTTTGGGCTCACAGCTCAGCATTTATATGGCAATTTATGTCACTTATTATCTGTGGTGTGTTTGTGGCAATCTGATTATGGCTGCCCTCCTAGGTTGTCTTGGGAACAGTGAGCAGAGATCGTTTTGTGGTGAGACCTTCTTCTATTGCATATCTGGGGAGGGTTGGATCTCCCTGGGCAGATCTGAGGTTCTTGTCCAGGAGATGCTAAGGCACAGACCTCTTCAAGGTGGTTTGGGGAGCTGGCCTGAGTAGGCTACCATGAAGAACCAGTATCGTGATTTAGTTTGATTGGTGTTTGATGTTCTGACATTAGACAAAGATACTGAACTTTGTCCTTACCATCCGTCCGAAGGTTCTGGGGAACCTGTCCTTTCCCTCACAGGCTTGGGTAGAAAATGAACCCACCTTCCAAGTCTTCCCCTCAGAGCGTTAGGATGCAGTGGGCCATGGATGTGTACTCTGTAGAAGGTAGAAGCTGCAGGAACCATACAAGGGAAGCAATGGACTTTAAGTTCCAGCTCTGAGTCAAATGGACCTGACTCCTTGCTCTAGGTCAGCTCTTAAAAGAAGACTGGACCTTTGCGTCCTTGGGAGAACCAAAGAGAATACCAGACAAATATTCAAGGTGAACGCCTCATTGAATCCCTTAAAAGATGCATGATAATCCTTACAGGCCGTTGGAAACAGGCATTTTTACACCAGTGTGGCCCAGCGTGATTGGGTTCTGAGGGTTAGAACAGCTCAGGGGCTCAGGGAAGCGGATCACCTCTTACCGGGACATTTCCTTTCCTCTTTTACCTTGATGGAAAATGATCTGTGTGGCTTGGACTTTTATAAACCCTAACTATGCAACTCCATATTTACCTGAAGCGCCCTCCTCCGCAGCCATGTTGGCATCAAAAGATGAGTTTTACAGATCTGCTCCAAACTCAGGATGTCACACCTGAGTGTCACCTGTTCCGATGGTTACCACATACCTCCCCAGAAGCCCACTTCCCACACTCACCTTTGAACAGATTGTGTCACAGCATATAGAGAGAGACCTTTCCCCATCTTTGGCCCCTTTTTTCTTTTCTCTCTCTCTCTCTCTCTCTCTCTCTCTCTCTCTCTCTCTCTCTCTCTCTCTCTCTCTCTCTTGCCTCTTGCCCCCTTGCTCCCCCTCTCTCCCCATTCTCTTCCCCCCCTCCACATGGTCATCCGGCCTCTACTTCCCTACTCTCTCCTCTCTGCTTCTCTGCCTCTACTACCCCCCTAACTCCCCTCCCCATGCCCTGAATAAACTCTATTCTATACTATACTGTTGTGTGCCTGGTCCTTCAGGGGGAAGGGATGCCTCCGTGTGGGACACTGGCCCTTAGCACACCCCGCTACACCCAATAGAACATATATTAATACTTCTTTATCTTTTTATAATCACAACACCCAGGACTTCGGGTGTCCCAGCCGTCAGCACCTGTCATGCAGAGGAGTCTCTAAGAAGGCAAAAGGTGCCGTGAAAATCATATAGATTTTATTGATTTCTTAATAAAGGATTTTAGAAGTGAGGGAATGATGTAAATACATTTTTAAGATCATGTTTATTGAGTATATGTTGGAGGAGATGCAGAGAGCACAGGAAGAGGGTGCTGGATCCTGTCTTAGTCAGTTTCTATTCCTATGATAAAACACCATGACCAGAAACAACTTGGAGAGAAAGGGTTTTTTTTTTTTTCATACTATACTTGTATATCCTCGTATGTGATCAAAGGATATGAGGGCAGGCTCTCAAACAGGACAGGAAGCTGGGGGCTGGAGCTGATGCAAAGGCTATGGAGGGGTGCTGCTTATTGGCTTGCTCCTTGCAGGAGCCCTTATAGCCCAGGACCACCCGCCCAGGCATGGCCCAACTCACATTGGGATGGGCCCTACCACATCAATCACTAATCAGGAAAAAGCCCTACAGGCTTGCCTGCAGCCAGATCTTGTGGAGACCTTTCTCAACTGAGGTTCTCTCCTCTCAGATGACTTTTTTTTTTTTTTATGTAAAATTGGCATAAAAACTAGCACAGATGCCCTGAAGCTAGAGTTCCAGGCGTTTGTGAGTCATCTGATGCGGGTGCTGGGAACGAAACTGGGATCTCAGGCAAGAGCAGGAAGTGCTCTTAGCCACTGAGTCAGTGAGGGAAGGAAGACAGCCTTTCCGACAGCATAAGCCACAAATCTCAGGCTAAGCATCACGATGCAGAAAGTCCAGCCGGAAATGGGTGATGCTCTTAGATTTGACACATAAAGCTTTCGGGGGGAAAATGAGATAAAGTCCTAGGTACTCAGGGCTTGAAAACAAGTCCCTAAACTCAACATCAAAATCTTCTTCCAGAAAAGGGAAAGTTAGTGAATTTTACCCTATTAAAAAGAAAATATATTTGTACTAAGAAATTGTACTGACTTGGTCTGGAGCTGCTATATATTCAAATGCTAAATTCTGCACCCCAAGATTTGATTGCTCCAAGATGAGATCACCAGATCTTGCCATGTAAACCTTGCCCCCCACGTTATCTCTGATTGGTTGCTGAAGATGCCTACAGCCTGGGGTGGGCAGAAAAGAGGGGGCCGAGCAAAGTTCCCATGCTTGGGGTCTCAGGCAAACACCATGAAGAGAGAAGAGAAGAAGGAAGAAGTGCCCGTGGGGTAGCACGGCTGCACACACACATGGCTGTGAGGGCCAGCCTGCTGGAGTGGGAGCCGCCCAGCCAGCACACAGCAAGTGATATCTCAGGATTTTGACAAGGAAGTAGACAAAATAGAGGATTGATACCTGCCTAGCTCTAATGCTTTAAGGCTTATCATAAATATAAAGGTTTTGTGTTTTTTATTTGGGAACTGAATGATCTAAGGTGGTCTAGAAGCCCCCAGATAATATTTACCACAACAGGAAATGTCTTACAAAAAGAATGAAAGACAGAGTATCTCCTGAGAGAAATTTTCTGTGAGCCCCTTATGGGCAGCATCATTCCCTATGCAGAGATTCTAGTTAGTATAAGAGAGGAGAAAGCTAGCTGGAGGGGGGAGACAGAGAGACAGAGACAAAGGGAGGGACGGAGGGAAGGAGGAAGGGAGGAAGGGAGGGAGGGAGGGAGGGAGGGAGGGAGGGAGGGAGGGAGGGAGAGAGAGAGAGATCAAGTAAGCAAGGGTGCATTTCTTCTCCCTTGACTGTGGATGCGATGTGGCTAGGTGTTTGAGTTCTAGCCTGTACTCCCCCCAAATGATGGACTGTAGTGTGGCACTGTAAGCCAAATAAACCCTTTCCCTACCCCCATGTTGCCTTTTGTCAGAGTATTGATCACAGCAACAGAAATGACCTCACTACACTCACAGCCCACATGTGGGACAAGGCTCAAGTGGCCATTGTTTCAGTGTCCGGTTGTCCTGCTGATGGTCAAGTCCAAGCATCCAGAAACACAGGGGCAGGGGGAGAAGGGGGGCATGGGATGCTACCCCAAAGACACACAAAGTGGTAAAGCTTCGGGTGGGCTGAGGCACTGTGCCACGGAGCATCTGAGAGCCCACCGTCACATGCCACCTGGGATGGATGGCGGGAAGCTGTCAGGGGAGGCTCTGCAGCTCAGAGTGCTCTCAGAGGGGACCAAGGCAGGCAGAGAGCCAGGAGGCCCGAGCTCCCTGAAGCCTGTATTTGGATGTTCTACTTTGCTTGGCTTTCTCTCTGGGACTGAAGACCACAGGAGGAACCCATCACTCTTTTCTGTTCTTGCCTTCAGACTCCCTACAGGACACGGACAGGAGACATGCCCAGCGTGGTTAAGAAATCACATTCAGAACCATCTTTTTATTACAGCCCATCTTGCTTCATACCATGTGGATTTTATGGGATTCAATGATTAGACAAAAAGTCATAAGCGGACAACATTGGCTCTATCTGCCAGAACCCCTTTGCCACACATTTTAGAGTTGGAATCGTTGCCTGATTTATGGGGATACTGCCCACGGGGAATGCAGAACCGTGTGCCAGAGTACTGGGGCCTCATGTGTCCTGAGGACGGCCTATGGAGACTGTCCAAGCTGCATCTGTTTTGAAGATTAGGAGAGACACACAAAGGAAGCTATTGTATCCTGTGGCTCCCGATAGCCAGCACAGGGGCTGGGGGGTCTGAGCATTAACATGCAGTGGACGGAACTGGCCTTCTCTGAAGAAGTCTTTGTCTTCTTGAAAACTCCTTGAACTGGATACAGAAGCCCATGACTACTGAAAGGGAAATGAAGGGCATGCGATTGACTCTCTCACGTGATTTATAAGTGTGTGTCTGCACGCTGGTATGCTCAACTGCAAGTGCATGTGTGCACAGAGGTTGACTTCGGGATGCCTTTCCTCTGCTGGTCCTCCCTTTAGTTTTTGAGACAGGGTCTCTCGCTGGACCTGAAGCTGGTTTACTCAAAGTGGCTGGCAGTGGATTGGCCACTACACAGCAGGACAGGACTCAGGCCACCTTCCCACTCCCCACAGCAGGGAGCAAACAGTGGAAACACCGAAAGAACTGGCTCTGTCAAGTCAGGGTTCTAAGAAATACCCTTTTTATTTAGCGTAGTCTGAGGTTTGTGAGCTGTGAGCCTAGCTCCGAGGGCCTGTCTTAGTCAGCGGCTAGCTTGACTTATCCTGGTATTATCTGAGAGGAAATCCTCACTTGAGGAATTGTCTAGGTCAGGTTGCTGTGGCCATGTCTGTGGGAGGTTGTCTTGATTATTAATCAATTTAGGAGGGCCCTGCCCACTGTGGGCGGTACCAACCCTAGGAGGGATAACCCTGAGCTGCACCTCCCATGGTTTCTACTGCACTTCCTTGCTTATACTGTGAGCTCCTTGGCTGTAGGTGATGTTGTGTGGAATAGCATCAGGCCTGCCCTCAGGTCTCTGCCCGCATTCTGCCATGGCTTTCCTTGATGGTGGCCGGTGATCTGGACGTGTAAGCCAAATAAAACTTTTCCTCCTCTAAGTTACTTTTGGTCAGCATTTGATCAAAGGAGAGGAAAGGAAGCCAGCACACACAGAGAGACATACACATACAAACACACACACACAGACACACATACACAGAGAGAGACACACACAGAGAGACACACATATACACAAATGCACACGCACACACACATAGACATACACACACATAGATATACACACACAGACACACAGACACAAAAATGCACACACATACAGACACACATACACATACCGTTCCTCTCTTACTGCCATTTATAGAGATGCCACATTGACCCAGCGGGCAGGAAATCATCGTTGTGTAATGTTGAATTGAAGCCACGCTTCGTGCAGAAGGCCTCAGATTTGTCCTAACACCTCCTTCCCAGGACCCTGCCTGTGACACCATAGTGTGTTTAATTCGCATGCTTGGTGGGTCAGTTTTCTGCATTTTTAGGGCTGTAGGGTTTGGGAGAGGAAGACCACAGAGTACGGCATCTTACAACACACTTGTCACATAGCTTTTGAGCTTAGTTGTTTGTCTGATGTAGTATTTTTTTAGGTGCCTGCATTGCAAGATCATTGTTTCCGTCCTTTGTATATTGTGTTCTTTGGGAGGGAATCACTGAATACCTCATAATTAGAAAATAGGGAGCCATGTTCTACTTCCCTGCGATGTGCATCATCATCTATAAACTGTTTGGAATTCTACACAAGAGGGCATGCGAGATGGCACCGTGGGTAAGGGTGCGTGCTACCAGCCCTGACGCCTCAAGTTCAACCTCCAGGATACACATGATAGAGAGAGGGAACTGCAGGCTGTCCTCTGATCTCCACACACGTGTGTTACACCACACACACACACACACACACACACACACACACACACATACACACACACACAGTATAATTTTAAAAATTTAAAATAATTCTGCATTAGAAATTTGCTTATTCTCTCCCACTTATTTATTTGATAATTTACTGTTACCTGTATGGGTTTGCTGATATTAATTATATACAGGAAATAATGGTGGAATGCATTTTCAAGCGTTTGTTGCTTAGGTTGTTACACTTCGGTCATTGAGAGCTCTTCATACCTTGCAGCACCTCTCTATCCAACCCTGTCAGCGCGTGCAGGCCTTGGGTTATGTTTAAACTTGAACATACTTCCTACAGTTTGGGTACCAGATGGCCCAGTCCCCTCTGATACGCTTGGTTCTTGCTCCATTCATTCCTAAGATCAGACATTTGTCCAAGAAGCTCCAGTTCCTTCGCCGGAGTGTGCAAACAAGAAGCAGAATCTGGGGGTGGGGCCACGTTACTGCTGGGTTATCATTGTTCCCAGGTCCTCTCAGTGGACAGGTGAGACTGTGTATGTATGCTTATGTATGTGAGTGTGTCTGTGTGTGTGTATGAGCATGTGTGTGTGCCCACATGTGAGTGTATTGTATGAGTGTGAGTGTATGAGTATGAGTATGTGAGTGTTTGTGCATGTGTGTGTATGTGTGAGCATGTATGTGAGTGTATTGTGTGAGTATCAGTGTGTGTGAGTGTGTGTGTATGTGTGTGTTTCCACAGATCATTCTGGCTTCCTCTCTTGTTATCTGTAAGCATCCATTCTCGAGATGAGAGACTTAGTTCTTATCACCTGCCATTCAATTATGTGATTTAAGAATATATAGATCTCTATGCATGAGTCTGTTTCGGTGTATGTAAACATGAGTACAACGCCACACAGGCCAGAAGCATCACATTTCCCTGGAACTAGAATGACAGGCAGATGCTTGTGGGCCTCCTGGTGTGGATACTGGGAACTGGACTCTGGTCCTCTGGTGCTCTTAACTACTACACCATCTCAGTCCTGTGACTTTTCATTCCAGTGTACCTATACAGAGTCCAAAGCTGCCCACTGCATGATTGTTAGCCATGACTGTCAGCCTGATCGGGTTGGGCATTACTTAGGGTGCTGGTAAAGTTTTGCTCCAGGTGTGCTTGTGGTAGCATTCTCAGAGCAGTGACTAAGGAGGTTTATCTCGCTACAGCATGTGCTAGGCAGCATTTCATAACCAGGGGTCTATGCTCAAAATAAATGCGAAAGGAGAGAGCCTGGCGATGTGAGTTCTTCTCTGCTTCTTGGCTGCCATGGCACTGGCTGATCTGTTCTGTGCCCTGTCTGCTGTGCTAGATTGAAACTGAAGCAGTTGCCCCCAAATAATCCTTCCCTCCTCTGAATTGTTCCTCTCAAGTATTTGGCATAGCAGCAGGAAGTTTGATCGACACCCCCCGTACACCTGAGGGTAGAACTTGAACAGAAGAGAACAGTGTGCGTATATCAGTTGACACCGTTAGACACCACTCCTCCCCAAGTGTTTTCACCTGGCACTTTGCTTCCTATAGCTGTCTTTGATCCTATGACCCGCTGATCTCCTGCGAGATTGTGTTACAACTTAAATTGAAAAATGGCAGGGTTAGGGGCTGGGGAGACGCTCGGTTGGTAGAGTCCTTGTCTTGTGAGCATGAGGACACGCATTTCATCGCCTGAACCCAGGTCATATAATACCAGGCATGCTGGTATGCCCGTGCAGTCCCAGCACTGGGGAGGAGATAGGCTGGGATCTGAACACACTGGCCAGCCACCCTAGCCAAATCTGAATGTTCTAGGTCAGTGAAAGACCCTGTTAAAAAATATTTGGAATGAGAAACATGCTATAGCTGACTGAAAACACTGAATGGCTACAGTGACCTGCGCAAGCTATTAGTAGATGTCGTAAGTCTCCATGAACCATCACAACTCAGTGAAATGATAGTAATGAAAATAATATTCAACATTCATATATACATATCATTATTGTCATATCAATATTGCTGCTGATACTCAGTTTGACAAGACCACTGCTCTGGGCCTTCCTCTGGTGGGTCTCTTCTACACATGCTGTCCTTGTAACTGTCTAATATTTAGGACAAATGTGTGGAAGTTATATATGCTGTTTTCAAGGAATGCCAGATACATTAGATTTTGATTTGAGAGGGATTATATGTCTAATTGTAATAAATGTTTTTTGACATCCTTAAAAATGTGGATTCTAAACAATGAGGGAGACCTCAGCCATGCCTGTCCTCTGGTCACTACTTGAATGTGCAATGTCAGTGCACACCTGTGTACACACACATGCACCTGTACATGTATGAACACATGGCACACGAGTGTGCACACACATCATACACACACAGCACATGCAAATCTCTCTCACACATATACCACATACTACATACACACACCAGACATACACCACATGCACACCCTGACATACACATCATATACACACACATCACACACACCCATACCACACACCTTACAGTCTCATACCACACACACACACATACACACACATCATATACCACACACACATACCATCATATACCACACACACATACCACATACCTTACACACACTCTCACACACCACACATACACCATACACACTCTCACACCACATACACACACCACATATCACATACACACCCTACACATATCACATACTACACACCATATACATACCACATGCACACACTGACACACACATACCACACATACATATCATACATCACACACATAATATACACACTTGCTACACACACACACATATATACAACATACACATACTATCACACCACACACATACACACCACATACAAAGACAAGACAAGTTAGTGTCAGGGGGAGCCTCACATGAAGTAGCCCTCATGTTCCAGTCATCAGACCCTTTGATCATGAGACTGCACTGACCATCCAGTTTTGTGCTCAAGATGCCACTGGGTTGCTGAAACTTTCTTTCTCTCCAACTCCCATGATTAGAAGGAAAGTTCCTAAGAGGAATTAGGTTGTTGGATAAAAATGTAAGACAGACAGAGCAGTGGATCCTGACCACACCCTGGGCCCCTCTCTCACTACACACACTTAGCCTGCCCACACTTCAGCTGGACAAACCCTACCCTCTCCTGTCCAAAGAGAGCCCAGATAAAACCCACCCGGTTACCATCTGCAGACGCCAGTCCAAGACCACTGAGCGTCTGTCTTTCAGATCTGAATATGTCTCTTCAGGATCACTCAAGTTTTTACCCAGAAGTACACTGTCTAAAAAAGACAAAAGAAAGAACAGAGGAATGACTAACCTGAAGTATTACTCTTTAATGAAAGGGAGGTGTGTAAGGTTTTCTGCATCTTCATCCTTCTCTCTGTACTGTGACAAACAGATATTCAGCTATTCCCTTGTGGATTAATCCGGTCCTGTGGAGAGAGCAATCGGGAAAAGGGTACAAAGCCATGTTTCTCAGGGACAAGGGTTCCTACCTCATAACTCCCTAGTTCATACTCTTATCTGTCTTCATTGATGGGTGCCTCAGGGTGCTAACTGCTACCCAAACATGCATCCTTTATATTCCGACAGCTTCATTCAAGAATGATTATGTGTCTGACTAGAATTTGATGTGAGTTCTTCAGCTACAGTTATCTTTGCTTGATTTCAAAGCACTGGAATGAAATCGTTTCAACTGTTTACCTTGAAGACCTTTCAGAAATGTCAAGGGGCTGGAATAAAATCCCATGAATTCTTGCAAAGTGTTGGCAAAGTCAGAAAGATGATGTTACAGAATGCAGCCTTGGCTAATCTGATAAGACCAAGGTTAACAGTAATGACCAACTGTGATGACTTCCAATCTGCTTGGTCAGCTGAAGCCTCTCAGTCTGTAGTGGAAGAGGATGAAAGTGGGGTTGGGGGTGTTAAATGTAAGACTGTCAAGCTTGGTAGCAAGTACTTAACCCACTGAACCATTTCATTAGCCCTGGGGTAGATTTAAAGAAGTAATACTTCCGTACATAAAGATACATTTCACATATCATACATACATGAAGTGATACCATTTTCAATTTAGAAAGGAGATAAGCAATTTCAGATGTGTATTCATCAATAGCCAAACTAAAGGCTATGAAACAAGAAGTAACCACTGACAAGGCAAAGGGAGACATTTGTAATTACAGCTCACCACATTAGCAACTCCTGTCTTCATAATTGATAGAGAAAAATCAATAAGTACACAGGAGACTGAACAATATATCAACACCATGATATCACAGACGTGCCACACTTTATGACAACAGGATACTCGTTCTCTTTGTTGGTTGATGGACTATTCATCAAGATACATCATATTCTGGAGCATAAAATGAGTCACAGCAACAGAAAGAAATGAAATTACGTGGAGGGTGTTTTCTGAAGATAATAGAATTAAATTATGACTGCATGACAGGATCTCCTGGGGGATGGGTCATGCGTAGGAGATGAGATGCGGCCTAAGGCTTACACTCTGGGGTTCTTCTGGTGTGGTGATTAAGAGTTCTCAAAGACATCCAAGGAGGGAAGATCAAAAGTAAATAATGAGAAGCAGAGAAGAGGAGCCACGACACCAGGCCGGAGGCTCTTGGTAAGCACCAGGCTGTAGAGACGGCTGACAGCGAGGGGGCTGAAACAAAGCCTTTGGGTTTTGAGACTCTGAGATTATCCGTGACCTTGGCAAGAACAACTGATGGGAAATGAGGAAGTAAATGTTTTCCTCTTCCAGGCAAACATCTTTCCCTCTAGGGGAAGCCAAGAACATGAAAGGAAAGCAGTGGCTGGTGGGGAAAGTCGGGGTCAGAAGTGAAGTCTCCTCCTCTGCCTCTCTTTTCTCAGTTAACTAATTTGTCATTTCTAAAGATAAGGGAATTTGGACATGTTTGTAGACTGCAGATTATGATTTCATCCAGAAAAAGATGGTTGAAGATACTGGAGAGCTGTTGCTTTGGGGAACTAGGTTGTTAAGGAGAGGCGACTGGAGGAATGGTGGTGTGACTGTTCATAGACACACATCCCCACTACAGAGATGACAGACAGGTGACCACGGGGTAGGTGGGTGTTACGGTTTAACTACAGACCGCTTCCCCACGGGAGTTAAAAGCCTGGTCCCCAGAGGGTGGGGACTATTTGGGATAAAGGAAGCAGCCACTGGGTATGAGTCCTGGTTGGCATCTTATATTTGACCCTTCTTTTCCCCTCTCTCTGCTTCGTGCACACCTCGAGGTGAGAAGTCCTCTGCGACAGGCTGCCACTGCCACGATGGATGTTCTACCCAAGCCTGTGGGACCCAGCAGAACCAAATCTCAGCGACAGAAAAAGCGATCAATGCAGTGAGGACTTGAGCCGGTTACACGGAGCACCACTGTGGATTCAAGGGTTAAGTTTGTTCACTGTCTCTCAGAAGGTATCAGCAGCCCTGGCTTCCGAGCTGTAGTCTCGAGTTTTAAGGGTCTCCCTGTCAGAGCCACTTAGACACGCTCCCACTCTGTGTTTACCATTCATGAAAGCAAAGGAATTCTCCTCCCCAAAAGCCTTCTTCCAGGTTATCTTTCATTTGTTCCTTCTTGGCCCAGGCAAAGGCAGCCTTAAGGATCCTGACCCTGGCTGGGGTCTAGCTTTGGCTCAGTGGAAAGAGAACATTCACTGGTCAGCAGCTGCAGAATGTCAGGAAGGCTGGTGACATGCTGAGGGATGGGTTGATTATAGATCAAAGAAAGTATTGTTTTAATTAAAAATATTTATGTCTGTGAATGTTCGCCAACTTATACCTATACTTACTGCATGTGCAGCTGGTGCCTTCGAAGGCTAGAAGAGGCCATCAGAGCCCCCCCCCTTGAATTGGGGTTACCATCACACTGGAGTTGTGAGCCTCTTTGTGGGTGTTGGGAATAGAACCTGGGCTCTCTTGCAAGAGCAGCAGGTGTGCTCCAACTACTGAGCCATCTCTCCAGCTTCAGAAAATGGGTTTTGAGTTGGTGGGGCAGACCCAAGGCAGCCAGGTTGTCCCAGGGTGCCACCAATACGCAGAAGTAAGATGGGTGAGCAATTTTGATTGACAAACAGTGAACTTCTGAGATTCTGAGGACTGAAGGGTCTGGTGAGAAGCGGGCCTTACAGAAAGCTCTGAACCATGAAACATTGACGCAGACCTCTCCACGGTGTCCTCAGAGAGCATGAACATGAGCTTCTAGCACATCACCAAGCAGCCAATGAGCATGTGCTGAGACATGCCTAAAGTTCTGGCCCACTCAGAGGTCGAGGCAGGAGGATCACACAATTGAAGGTAGAGTGAACCACAAAAGCAGACCCAGGGTCAAGAAGAAATTAGCCAGGTGTGGTGGCGCACGCCTATAATCCCAGCACTTGGGAGGCAGAGGCAGGTGGATTTCTGAGTTCGAGGCCAGCCTGGTCTACAGAGTGAGTTCCAGGACAGCCAGGGCTACACAGAGAAACCCTGTCTTGAAAAACCAAAAAAAAAAAAGAAAAAGAAAAAGAGAAAAGAAAGAAAGAAAGAAAGAAAGAAAGAAAGAAAGAAAGAAAGAAAGAAAGAAAGAAAGAAAGAAAAATAGCAACCTGATCCAAGCCCCAATCCACCGCTGGTTCCAAACATTCTTCTACACTCGTGGTTTGAAATTCGGACTTGGCCCAGTGGGTCCCTTCTCATCTCACCCCACTGTGGAAAGCCGTGACAGTATTCACCATTACAAGATGGCGCTGGCTTCAGTTGTGCCAGCTCAGCATTCTTGGTAAACAAGTTAGGTACGCATGTGCAAGAGTATAAATCACGCCTAGTCTCTGCCCATCCCGTGACATAGATATGGGGTGATGAGTGAACAGCCAATTAAGTATGTACACGCCACACCAAGGGGTATATAACAACGTCCATTTTGGGGCTCGGGGTCTTCCTCCACGAAAAGCTTCAATAAAAGCTTGGCTGCAGAAGGATCCTAGTGTCCTGTGTGTGTTCTTGCTGGCAAGACGAAAGCGCGGGACACCCCACCACGACTCACCTCAGAGTGTCAGAAGCTCTCCTGCATGAGATCTCTCTACTGTGGAAGCACGTGCCTCCTCTTCCTCTGAAACTGTCTATATTCTTTACCCCTCGGTTTCTAGTCAGTTTAGACTTGTTAAAAGCAAAACACAAAACCAATACATTTTCTCATTCTTGTCCTTCTCTTGGCAGAGAAGGCCTGGCTGGAGGCCAGTAGTAGTAGTGTGCATAAAAATGACAGAAAAGAAAAGAAGGAGGAGGAGAGAGAGGAGGAGAAAGAAGAAGAAGAGAAGGAAGAGGAGGAGAAGGAGGAGGAGGAGGAAGAAGAGAAGGAGGAAAAAGAGGAGGAAGAAGAGGAGGAAGAGGAAGAAGAGGATGAAAAAGAAGAGAAGGAGGAAGAAGAGGAGGAGGAAGAAGAGGAGAAGGAGAAGAAAGAAGAAGGAGGAGGAGGAGTAGGAGGAGGAGGAGGAGGAGGAGGAGGAGGAGGAGGAGGAGGAGAAGGAGAAGGAGAAGGAGAAGGAGAAGACAATTACCAAACCAATGCTGGAAAACAACTTCTCTAGAAGTGTTGGTTGCTCTCCAGGGGGATGATGCCGATGGCTGTTTATTTTCTCTGAGCAGAGCAGACATGGTGTGGCTATGAGCTGCTTGGCTGCCTAAAGCTTTTCACAAATGCATCACAGCCAGACCCTAGGCCCCCTTCAGAGCAGATTTAATTAGGATGAATGATACTAATGTGTTGGCCTGGAGACCGCTAACCATGGTCCATTTGTCCAAGTGAGGCTGAGGATCACCCTGCTGGGCCCTGACGCCATTCTTGTGCTTCTAGCTGAGTTTGAACTTGGCATGCACTGGCTTGCACAAGCCCTCGGGAATGTGCTCTGCGGCCCCATCCCTCTCCCCACCTGGGATCACCCGAGGTCGTGAGAGCAGAGTATTTCTGCCAGTGTAAGGCTAGCCCAGGAGCACCCTTGTCTCCCTAAGGACAAACCCTCCATTCTGTGGTAGGTAGATACAGGTGCTTTTGACACAGAGGAGTGTAGAATATGGGATCTTGCCAAATTTCAGTACAGATGTCTGTCTGTGTTCATTCTAACACTAGACTGGCGACTACAGTGTATGATCATAGTATCTTTCACAAAAGCTGAGCTGTCAGCCACATTAGCTGTGTCTGCTGTCTGCCTTGCTGGGGTCAAACCATCCTCATGCCCAGAGACAAAGGAACTCATTGTCAAATTCTTTTTTATCACGATGGCCTTTTCTGGGTGTTAATATGGAAGACCCTGTGCCACACTATCAAAGAGTTTTGACATGGGGCTGAGAGTCAAGAGCTTATGCTGGGGTCCACAGGAGGCCGGCAGGTTAGCAAACAGCTGGTCACTCTCGGGCCACCTGGGAATATCAGCCAACCCCACAGACAGACAAGGCCACCAAGAAGCCTGCAGGAGAAAGCTATGGGCTTTGCATGAAGGTCCAGGTAAGCCACAGGGAGCCACAGCCTCCCTGAGGGTGGAGAAGAGAGGTGGGGCAGTTTCCAGCCCTTAGGGCTGGCAATGAGCTGCTCCCTGAGGACTGTCCGAGACAGCAGCACAACTGAGACTGAAGACAGCAGCCTAAGGTCCCTGGCGGTGGCTCCCTACAGGTGGCCACCCCGTAAGACAGTTCTTGGACATTTGAAAGGACATTTCAGTCAGTCACCACTCTGTCAGGCATAGACACAAGAGGCTCAGCAGAGACACACACATCCAGCAAGGCACAGTTGATGTCTCTGAACAAGGAATCGCTCTATTGAAATGTCCTTTGAGAAATATGGAGGACACAGAGCACCCAGGAGGACCCCACCTAGAACTGGGGTACACCTAAGATAGTGTTTATCTTGAAGTTTAGGTGTGGTGCCCCGCCCTAGTCTTTGCTTGATGGAAAGGCACTGTTTGTCACAGCACAAAGCCTTCAGAAGAGACGTGGGGTCTAGGGCTGTCACTGCCCCGGAGTTATCTAGGAACACGGAACACCTTCGGTAGTTCGGAGGACTGAGGCTGTGGGACAGCAGATCTCGGCAGAAGACAGCATGAGCCCTCACTGTTAGTGAAGAGCATTTGCAGGCCTCCTCTGCAGGTGGCGCTGTTCTCTGGGAGGATAAGGATGAGGCTGGTGCTAGAGGGAGGGGCGGAAAGCAGATTTACTGCTGACTGTGTTCCTGGCACCTGTAACCTTCGGAGAACAAAGCATCCCCTGAGACCCCAAGTTTTGTTCGGCTTCTAGAAGTTTCTCCATGTTTGCACAACCAGATTCTTTGTTCCTGAGGCACTCACTCTCCTCTTGCCCAGTTACAGGCCTGTCGAGCTCTTCCCTCCAACCAAGGCAATAGTATTTTGCTAAAGCTCAGAGCCAAGTTTAGAAATGAAGGTAGATAAGTTCCTGGCTTCGGTTCCTGGCTTTTCTGCTCTTTGCTTCATTCGGGGCATGAGAAAGCTTGCCAGGGCCTTGCTAATTGTCTCCAAGCGAAAAAGATTGATTGAAAAGAGATCTTAGGCTCCCAGGGGCACAACACCCTTCATTTCACAATGGAGAATTATTTTTGTGGTATTTATTTTATGATTCCTGACCCTTGTTCTAAATCTTTCTGGTGTGTTTTCATTTAAAATGTATTAACTGAAACTTGGCATGGTGGTTTGGCTGCATTCAGCCCCTCTACAACTTAATCCAGATTTTATTATACTGGGACCTGAGTCTCTGAACTTTAATATGGGAGGAAGCTTGGGGATAAATTGAGGGATTGTGATACTTACTATGCATTTAACTCTTTTGGTTCCTCTTGCCAACTGACTGGAGTGTTGTGCTTGGATTTGAAAGTTGAGAACGTCGGGCTAGTCTCTCTGAGAGCATGGTGTGTCTCTGGGTGAAGGGCAGACTCGTTGAGTGTTTGGGGTCTAGGGATTGTTTGGGGCGTGCTTGTGGATATGAGCCCCTCACAGAGGGAACCTTTGAGTCCCTTAACACTCTTATCTAAACATCTTTGGTCATAGCTCAGAAACCTTAGCACTTCCAATGTGGTGCCCTGTATTTTCCCTCCAGCGGCCTCTGTGCTGTGTCCACCTTAGAGAAGCAGCCCTGTCTTTCCGGTGACCCCCTGAAAGCCTCTATCTTCTGTTGGCTCCGCCCCCTCAGGCTCCACCCCTCCATCCCGGGTCTGGTATTAAGATTCTCATCTGGAGACTTGTTAGCTTCTGGCCTCTTTTTTCATCCCTGCTGTGACCCTGTCCATCTGTAGCTTCCTTTTCTATAGCCAGAGTGATCTATAGCTAGAACTAATTCAGCCGACAGCCCTGCCCCCAGCCCTTTTGGTGTTCTTACTGTATTTGGCTCAGAATGAAATCATCCCTCCTCCCCAAAGACCCTGTGTAATCCAGCCCTCCTCCCCTCCCAACCTCTTCTCACACCCGTTAGCTCAGTCAGGCTCTACCAGCCTGAATCAGTCCCTGGCAAGGACACTTTGCCCCCATCTTTTTTTTCTTTCTTTTCTTTCTTTTTGGGGTTTGGAGGCAGGGTTTCTCTGTGTAGCCCTGACTGTCCTGGACTTGATTTGTATAGCAGGCTGGCCTCGAACTCACAAGAGATCTGCCTGCCCTACTTCCCAGTGCTGGAACCACAGACGTGCACCACCATGCCCGTGTTGCCCGTCTTGCAAGTGCCTCCCTCCTTCCCTCACTGAGGCCTTTCTCGGGCTCCTCCCGGTGCAATCAGAGCATCTCTCACTCTCCATTGTGCTCCTGTCTTTACCAAGCGCAGGCTTTGCTTCCGCTCAGTGGCTGGTCCGTCAGCATGTTGGTTGTCAACACGACCCACAGCGACGGTAGGTACCACAGCCCCTTGGCTGATCCGGGGCTGAATAAAGTGAAGAGGAGAGCGTGAGTTGAGCTCCAGCACCCCTCATCCCATGACCCCCACCCTATCCCACCCCCACCCCCCACGCACCCGCACCCACAGCCGCACCCGTACCCCGCTGCAGGCAATACCAGCAGCCATCTCAGTCCCACCATCATGATTGCCAGGCTATGAGGGACTGAACCCTCAAACTGGAAGTCAGAATAAACTTCTTTATTTATGTCGTCCTAGTCACGCATTTTATCACAGCAATGAGAAAAGTAATGTGGGGGGCCGAGCCTGGAACTCAGTCCCCGGGGTCCCCAGCCTGGGACTCAGTCCTCCTCGGGGCCCACTGGGAACACACCCCTGGGCCTCCCACAGAGCAGGACTCTCCTGCCAGCTGCTTACCTGTCTTCACTGAGGCCGTGGGAATCAAAGGGAATTATTTCAGGAGCCCTTCCTGTTCAATTCACTGACTTCAGAAGTAACTGTTGGATCCCAAGAAGTTGAGTGTACGGCCTTGGGCAAGGTCACAGAGTTACTAAAAGCAGGCCACTCAAAGGCCAGACTGGGACCGGGACCGGGACCGGCACCTGGACCCGAACTGTGCTCTAGATGCCATCTCCCATTCTGCCACCAGATCACTGTCTGTAGACTTCACAGTCTCACTTTGTGTTTGGGTGGGAAAACAGCACATGTTCTTTCGTTGAGTACAAACTTCATTATTAGAAAATATGATTTCTGTTCATCACTGCTGTGATTGACAGGTCTGTTGTAGTACTGGTCTCACTGCTGAGAAAGTCGCTGTCTCTTCTAACGACCCCCCATGTTCTCAATTCTCCACCCGACCCCTGCTGGCCATCCCAGAGATACCCGGAGACGTTCTGGACTGTCTGAACATGGGGAATTCTTCTCTGTACACAAAGACACCAACCTGGGCTTCTGTAGCACCGTTATTTGAACAGGATCGTGAAGTGCTAACCCATAGGATTCAGTTCAGTGTCAGCAAATCAATGAGAAAGACCTGGTAGCAGTCACATGCAAAAATCCACCCCATCTTTAAATCACATGATCTTGCTGTAACTTAAATGATTTTGTTAATTGCCCAAGTCCTTTAAAAAATGTGGAAGTGTGTCTAAATTGTGTGTCTGTGTGTGTGTATGCAGACACACATATTAGAAGTCATTGAAAATTAATGTATATAAGGTAAAGTACAGAAATGAAGAACAGAAATCATATTTTCTAACAATGTAATATGTACTCACAATGGAAGAATGGGGCTTGTTTTCCCATTCACAGAGAATGTGGCACTCATCAAAGAGCCCAAGGGACCTCCAGGTAAGGCCTTCGTGCCGCAGAAGTGGCCACCTGCTTGGAAGTAGAAGGCCTCACAGCCCGCGCATGCCCTTCCTGCATCTGCTGTGTATTTTCTCTGAGCATTGAGGAAGGCGTTTTCTGTCTCTCATCTGCATCTCTAACTGCAGGGTTCAACCCGCTACCTTTTTTTACTAAGGAGTTTCAATAGTATATTGATGAACTGCACACAGATGGAAGATACATTGACTGGTTACAGATGCTGGTATTTATCATCTTGGGCCTGAATGGCTTCCAAACCAGAAATAATCTTCATACTTGCGAAGTTGGGGAGTCAGATACAATTTCAGTGCTCTCGTCCTATGACTGGACGTCATTGGAAGCTCACTGGAAAGTGGATGCAGAAAGCATGCACCACTCAGGTGACTCCATGTGACGTGCTCCCTCACTGGGCTCCTCTCTGAGGGCCTGGGTGCTTCCTACCCAGGGGGGCAGAAGAGTGCTGTGGGATCTAAAACACAGCTTCTCTATGAAAGCTTATTTGTTTATTTAGTAGATACTTATTTCAGACAAGCTGGGGGAATATGGGACAAAGGAATGAGAGCCTCGGATTCTTGTTCAGTCACTGAAAGGATTTTATCATTTTTCTAACAACCTGGTGAATTTGCCTCGGTTTCCCATTGGAGCTGACGCTGTTCCCCTGGCTGGCCCAGGGTTCCCCACTTTGCTTTCCGGCAGCTTCCCTGCTAGGCCTGAACCCCGCCTCACTCAGCTCTCCCGCTGGAGTTACCCTCCTGTGTGTACATTCATCTGTTCATGCTCAGGCAGTCTGCCTTCAAAACTCTGCACTGAACAAACCTCTTTCCTTTATAAAGTAGCCACTTAGGTATTTTATGGTAGTCATTAAAACCAGACCAATATAGTTCCCGGTCCAGGCCTCTTTGGAGGGTCCTGCGTTAGTGGTAAGTGAGGTCACTCAGGGAAGAAAGACCGGAACAGACACCGATAAAGCAGACACGCACAAGTGACGTGCAAAAGTCACCGAGAAGATGGGAGATGGAGGAATGAGTAAGGCAGGCAGAGAAGATTTGCTAGAAGTGTCAGAGGAAAACCTCCCTGCTGTGTAGCCCTTGGCCTATCAAAGAATTCTCTAAGATGGGGAGTCTCAGAAGAATAACAAACTGTTTGGCTATTGTGGTATGGGCCAGATTTTAGTGGCAAGATGGGTTAATGTGCCGGAGTGGAAGGTTAGAGCTGGCTTGCAAGATCTGATTGTTGATGTTTTAGACATTTCAGGAGCTCTTATCAGAAATATTGTTTTTTTTTTTTTTTAAAAAAAACCCCACATTTTGTAAGCATAATTAAATAACTTTTGGTCTAGAACAGCTGTAATAAATAGTCAAAGCTCTCCTTCTTCTTATCACCTTCTTACTATCTAGATCTGAATGTCGCTCTGCAGCGAGCTCTGTGCATCTCTTCTGTTCTGTCATGCTAGGTTGGCAGCTTGAGCTCAGCTGCTGCAGACGTGTTCACCCCAGGGCAGTTGGCAAAGGGAACAGATGAGGGTCTTCTCCCCAGAGTGCTGGGTTAGACATTCACCAGCCCTCCCCCATCTAAAAGAGAGAGGCTCCATTGCACACGTCATTACGACTGGGGGTGATGCAGGAGGGAACCACTAGGGGTGGAAGTGTGGTCTCTGGAGACAGAATCCTGATAAAATGGAACCTTGAGGAGATAATGACTCGGGTTCCACAGTTTGAGCATGGCGGGGGGTGGGGGGGTGGGGGGGGGAGAACTGCTGTGTTCGGATATAGGAAAGCTGTGTTTACCCCTCTAAGATGATGAGACCACCTTGGTTGCTGAGTCCAGACTCACCGGTCCTGCATTTGGTGCTCCTCCCTTAATAAAAAAATTAAATCTCTCCTGGGAATTTGCTCTTTGTCTCTTTTTATTTACTTTTTTAAAAAGTTTTACTTATTATATATTATATAAAGTACACTGTAGTTGTCTTCAGACATTCTAGAAGAGGGCACCAGATCTCTTTATGGAAGGTTGTGGGCCACCACGTGGTTGCTGGGATTTGAAGTCTGGACCTTTAGAAGAGCAGTCTGTGCTCTTAACCACCGAGCCATCTGTCCAGCCCTGCTCTTTGCTTCTTTCTTCTTCTTCTTCTTTTTTTTGTTTTTGTTTTTTGTTTTGTTTTGTTTCTCTGTGTAGCCCTGGCTGTCCTTGAACTCACTCTGTAGACCAGGCTCACCTCAAACTGCCTCTGTCTCCCAAGTGCTGGGATTAAAGGCGAGCACCACCTCTGCCCGGCTGTTCTTTGCCTCTTATAGGTGCACGGTGACATGACAAACCATCTGTTTCACCCACACCGACTCTTCTCTATCGAGTGGCTGGACAGATGTTTACTCTGTGTGAGACAGTTGGTTATATGGGTCAGCAGGTCAATTACCTAGGTGTGGACAATGGTGACAGGAAGTCTGGGAATTCAATTTAAATGCCATCAAATTAGGTTAAACTCTGAGAGCCTCTGCCTCGCTCCACCACCTGGCGTTGCCTTTCCCCTCTCAGGTATGTGTGTCTCCTACAGTGGAGAGTAGCAGGGTTTAGTCACTAGGAAAGAGAGACCCAAAGGCCTGGGGTGGGGATGGGGAGGCATGCATGGTACACACACACACACACACACACACAGCATGCTACAGAATGCACATTCTGACCTTTGACCCCTCCTGACCCCTCCCAAGCTTCATAGCCATCACTGCCACTCCTGAGACCACTAGATATTTCATTACCTTACGGAGTCCACTCCCCAAAGCCACTTCCTCCCTGTTGGCCTCTTGAGTCATTTCCAGCTTGCTTGCTTGCTTGCTTGCTTTCTTTTTTTTTTAATATGTGACAGGCCTGAGACATCTTTTTGCAAATATGTTCCTGGTTCCTTGGAATTATTCCGCGGGACATTTTCCCCCTAGAGGCCTGACGGGGTCAGAGAGGAAGGAATGAGTTTATGGCTTGTGACATACTGCAAATGCTCGGAAGTTGGTTTTCCTCTATTTACAGTGTCACCAGTTAAATCTGGGCTGCCTGCTCCCCCAAACCCGCCAACAGTTTTGTCATTTTTATTTGTTGTTTTTTTCCTCCTGCTGTTTCCTAATTGCAGAACAGTTCGTGTAGCTGGGGGGAGAGAATTAGAAAGGAAGAAAGAAGAAAGGAAGGGGGGAAAGGGAGGAAAAGACAGAGCGAGGTGCCAGGGATACATTCAATTTGAATAAAGAACAGAGTGGGCTGGAGAGATGGCTCAGTGGTTAAGAGCACCGACTGCTCTTCCAGAGGTCCTGAGTTCAATTCCCAGCAACCACATGGTGGCTCACAACCATCTGTCATGGGATTCAGTGCCCTCTTCTGGTGTGTCTGAAACAGTGACAGTGTATTATACATAAAATAAATAAATCTATAAAAAACTATGTTAAAGAATAGAAAGAGTGGAGAAATATCTTATCACCCAAGTGAGAGGACAGGAAAACACAGGAGGGTTGGGTTTTTAATGGCTGGAGACAGAAAACCACACACACACACACACACACACACACACACAACACACTGAAGGGAAAGCGGTGAAATGCCTTGTAAAATACGAAGCAAGAATGGAATTCGGTTTGTTTCTTCCTCAGCACATCACAATGCTGAAAGAATGGGTAGAATTACTAAAATTTGGAAGTCAAACTGTAGCGTAAGCTTTGGTTTTGAGTCTGTGAAGTATGTTAAGTCAAACACTATGAGTGGGGGTATCCTCGGTCCTCTCAGATTGCTTCCCTCTGACTAAACAGAACCTAAAGCAGGAGCATCACATGGAGCACACTGTCGGACTGGATCCTGTGGTTTGACCCATGCTCGGGACTTGAGTGTGACCCTCAAAAACAGCATGTGGGCATTCCTGGTGTTTGTCACGGACTACGGACACACACACAACACATTCCTGCAGGAAGACACTGCATTTTATGTTTGTTATGTGGGGGATATTTTAGTAAGACTCCGTCTAGGGCTAGTGAGATGGCTCAGTGGTAAAGGCAGCCAACCCCTGTGACCTGAGTTTGATCCTAAAGGCTGACATGGTGGAAGGCGCTGTCCTCTGACCCCATGCGCAGGCTGTGGCCCACATGTCCACATAGCCACTAAAATAAAATGTAGTAAATTCCATTTTTTTCCCCTCTAAACTGTCAAGCTCATATGTTTTGGTGTTGCAGAGGATCCTGTCAAAGAAAATAGCAGGACAGAGCCACCGTGTTATTTCACAAACCACACTTACGTCCCAGGGATACGAAGATGTCTCTTGGGCTGCTTAGATCGTAGGTTTTGAAGTCATTGTTGACAGGGGAACTGTCCACCATCTAGTCTATTCTGACCGGCACTGTGCTACTCTCCGACAGAGACAGCCTGATCTACAAAGTTCGGCACGGTGCAGAAGCGCATGCCAGGTAAGCAGGCAGACAGCACAACCTTGGCCTGCAGTACAGGGATGGATTCCTCCTCCCTGGGTGGAACCCTCCTCTCCAGGAAGGGAGAATTTGATTTCCTCTGTTTCAGCCCACCCATCTTCACTACCTTGTCCCTTGGAAATGGTTCCCCATCTTGGAGACCTTCCAGCCTGGTCCTTCAGGTGGGCTGGTGCTCCTCACTGACTAGTCCTCCTCCTCTGTAACCTCTGCAGGTTCCCTCCTTCACCTTACTGCTTGGAGCAGGAGCTGAAGCTCATACCTCCTGGGTCCCTTCTATGTCTGCAGCCCAGGGGTGATGCTCCCACTGGCGCTTTCCACAGCATCCTTCTCTCTGCGGCTCAGGTCGGGTATGTCCTCCTTGCTCTGCTGCTCAGGCATATCTCTCTCTTGCCGCCGCTGCCCAGCTGGTTCCAGGAACCCTCCAGCTCCCCAGTGTTTCCAGTTCAGTTCCCATCGAGTTCTTCTCTGAGTTGTCCTGACTGACCCCGTGTGTCCCTGACTGGCCTTTATATCCACACCTGAGCACCAGGCTTAGCACCTCTCCCATGCCAGTGAGCTCCCCCAAGTCCAGGCTTCCCTTGAAGGAATACCACCCTCCTCTCCCCACACGCCACAAGCACAGTCCTCTCAGGCTTCCTGAAAGGCCGCGCCCATCACTTCCTTTGCGTGGGTCCTTTGGGCATCTCCCATAACTGACGACAGTCTATCTAAAACTGTGGGGTTTTGTTTTTCTGTCTGTCTGTCTGTCTGTCTGTCTGTCTGTCTTTCCTCTCTTTAGAATCTGACATCACAAAGTGAATTTTATGCCTCTCTGACTTTTAGCCTGAACGGTCCCCATGAGACTCACTTCCCTGTGTTGGGTCCATGAAATACCAGTGTGCCCGGCAGTCCCTGGTTCCCAAGAGCCCAGTCTACATTTTCAGAGTATCTGTGATCTGCCTGCTATGCATAAACTTATTGCTTAACGAATACACTATTGGAACTTACAATTAAATCAATCACATTGAAAAATGTTAAGAACTTAGAACGCAGCTTCCGAATTATTTTCCCAATTGCTTGGTGTCCTGACAGCATTTGTGCATTGTCTTTGTATGGCTGAAATATATTAAGGCGAAACCCCACTATGTCTCTCTTCCTGATTTCCCATTCTGGGAGGTCGTGCCAGTAGCTGGAGACCAACTGTTCAGAGCCTTGGATGTTGGGAATAAGTGATGTGTCTCAGCTTGTTTCTGTTCTTGTCCAAATGGCCCCATGCTATTTGCTAGATTTGCTTGGTTTCAGTACAAGAATCATAGAAGATATAAATCCTTTCCCATTGGTTCTATGAAAACACTCCCTATGGTACTTTCTCATTCCTCAAGAGAGGACTATTGAACTGGTGGACACACATTTCGCCATAATGCCTTAGCATATTGAGGCTACTCAGCTCACAATAGAAACAAACACATGCCAATTGTAAGCTCTTGTGATTATTCACCAGGCCGAGGCCACTTGATATGGCTGAGAGAAATTAAGCCAGGCCAAACTGAGGCTGTGACAATTTTATTGAGAACAATTGGACTTTTAATCCCTTTACCAGAAACAGAAAGTAATGGCAATCGCCAGGATCAATACAGCTTTAGTTGCCAGGATACAATGACATGCGCAAGTTATACAAGGTACATGAGATTAATGTCTAAGAGCAATTGTCCTGTCAGGTTTCTGTGCTTCCTTGACTACTAAGGGAACAGACAGAGAACCACAGAGTGGCCTGGATGCTTCTCTGAGGGAGTGCATCTGTCTTTCAGGGACAGGAAGAACAATGTGCCCAGGAGCGTGGACTCTAACTTGTATCATAGGACTTGCCTCTCAAGGCAGCTAAGCCAAACCAACTCCATGGTTCCCTGCACCAGTAAACCTATATCAACTGAAAATTAACTTATAAATCCAATCTATCACATGTCCCATCTTAGCCTATCCTGCCATATATGTGTGTGTGTATGTGTGTGTGTGTGTGTGTGTGTGTGTCAATCACTTACATTAGCCTATAGTCAGGAAACCATCTAACAAAAGCTTCTTTTATCTTAAAGAATTGAAATTCTCATGAAACTGATATTGTCCTGAAGGTGACAGACAACACCAATATAACATTAAAACCCTCTGAGTCTGAGTTGACCCACTATGTGCTGGTGCTGTCTCTGCTTCTCTTACTGCGACTTTTTCTTTTTCTTCCTCCTAAGAACTGTGCCTTTGCTGTGTCTCTTTGTACAAACTCTTCACTCAGCTAACAGGATCCACTTAGTCTTTTCTCCATCACTTGTCCCCTGTGAGAACTCTCTTGTATTGATTTTTTTTTATTTACTCCTAAATCCTTTATGTCCTGAACCATACAACCAAGTACTTAATAAACTATGCTCTGGTGAATCTCTTCTGTCTCTGTTGCTGTTCCAATTTTCTTCCTTGTTGCTGTGATCAAACACTCTGACCAAAGCAACTTAAAGGAGGAAAGAATTTATTTGGCTTATACTTCCAAGTCATAGTTCATCACTAAAGGAAGTCAGAACAGGAGTTCAAGTGGGAGATTAAAGCAGAAACAATAGAGGGACAGTGTTTGTGGGCTCACCCACTGCTCATGCTTAACTAACTTTTATACAGCTCAGGGCCACCTGCCCAGGGGACTATGCCACTCACAGTGAGCTGGGGCCTCCCACATCAATTAACATTGAAGACAATCCTCCAGACATGTCCACAGGCCACTCTGATCTGAGCAATCCTTCAACCGAGACCACCTTCTCAGGGATCTCTAGACTACATCAAATTGACAGTTAACACAAACTAGAACACTCATTACTCAAGATATTCTCTTGGAATCTAGTGGCAACTGGGCACTCTTGCTAGCTTTAGCTCTGGTCTGAATGGTTCACTCATGTTGGATGGATTTGTTCAGCTTCTGCTAACAGAGTCATGGATGATAGACACCATCCACCTTTTTACTTCAGCATCTACTTTGTGTCTCAGGACACCACCACCACTCAGTAAGGACTGGGAACTCAAGGACTAGTGACAGTGTACATTTTTGTTGTTTGTTTTATGGTTCTTGGGATAAAACCTAGGCCTCGGGAGCTAGGGATGGAACCCAGGGCCTCTTATATGCTGGGGATGGAACCTAGCGCCTCTTGCACATGAGGCAAACACTCTGCCACTAATTTTAGTCTCCAGCTGCCATACACAGTAACCACCATAGAATCTCATTGAAGACACCGTCATTAAAGTTGCATGAATACTGTTTGAGATGAGTGTTTCACCTTTAAAAGTAGCAACAAAAGCTAGAAACACAGGTGAGACTCTTCTGGATGAAAAGCAACAGGGTTTCCTTGCCCCAGCAAGTCTCTGTTTCATGCCTGACAGCATCTTCCTGAGGCGCCTTAACGCTGGACATTATATGTCTGGAGAATTCCTGTGTGGTGAAGGTGGAGCATTGTCCTGTACCACAGTTGTGAAGATGGCTGCCACCAGAAGGGGAAGGTGTTGACTGGGCAGATGCACATGTGCGCCTACAGCTCTTGATTGACTTTCTCCATGAATTGGGAAGATGTCTTCCATTTGTTGTATTTATTCAAAATATCACCATTAAAGAAATTTGCTGGGGGGGTGGGGTCAAGGGGAGGGGTATGGGCAATCTATGTGTAGGGGACTTTGTTGCCCTGTGCACCAACTCTTACCAAGAAGATCAAAAGAGAAAAGTATGTCAAATGAGCACTTCTACTAGTCAGACTGAGAGCCAAACAGCGCCCTGGCTTCCCACCAGTCACCTGGAAGCAAGAACAAAGGGCTGGTTTAGATCATCCTGACTACACTTGTCTCATTATTGCCTTCCTAAGGCAACAGAGATGTTGGCCTAGAGAGCCACCATGATACTGAAAAGAGCCAGAGCTGGTCTTCCTATAGATAAGAAGATTGAGTGGATGGCATCACCTCTGAAGGCTGGGTGTGTCCAAGAATTCCTCCATAAACACAGCGCACATCCATCCACAGGCTTGGCTTTTTTTGATGCTTTTATACGTCCTATGAAGGAAGTAGCATAGGTGTGATTAGTACTTTGCTATGGGCAGAGCAGCTAAGGCCGAGAGAGTCTCAAGAATTATCACCCAACTGCTATGGTAAGCCCAGGAGAAATCCAAGATGTCAAGCCAGACTTTATTTCTAAGCCCACCATGAGCCAGCAGACACCCACTGTCATACAAACGCCCAACAGCACCTACATTTTAATAAATGGTTCTGGCTAACGGCTTTGTCCAGACACTGTGGGGGGAAACAGCTATGAAAGGCACTGGGGTTTGCATGAAGTCGATAACCTTGAACCCCTCAAGCGACTGCTCTGTGCCCCTGGAGGCTGGTGGATTTGTCAGAGGAGATGCCAGCATTGACGGTACCCACCTTGTGGGGCTTTGAGAGGATCAACAGGGAAAGTGAGTTGGTCTTTTGAAACCTAAGTTGCTACAGGCATGCAAGACTCCATGAAAAACCGTAATCCTTGCCTCTGAGGGGGCTCCCAGGATTGTTGGTGAAGACAACTGGCTCGCTTGCTCTGAGACACAGTGCTTTGGTTTTCTTTGACTTAGACCTGCATCTTCCATGGGAAGACACAGAGTTGTTCACTTTCCTTAATGGAAAAAGCTTCCAGAAGATGCTGTGGCAGTTCGTCCAGAAACCCTGCCATCATTTGGAAGAAGAGAACCGGCGTAGGTTAGTAATTCTGTAAAGCTGTAATGTCAGATGTCAAACCCCACCTGTCTGCTACTATCTTTGAAGAGGCATCAGTTTGACCTTCCAGTCGTTGTCACTGGCACAACAGCCTACTTCCCTTGACTGTGGGACCCTCTGGGTGGGTGCTGTGTCCTTTTGCTATTGTTGTTTTTTAAAGAATTACTTATTTATTTTTATGTATATGAGTACACTATAGCCATCCTCAAACATGCCACAGGAGGGCATCAGATCCTATTACAGATGGTTGTGAGCCACCATGTGGTCGCTGGGAATTGAACTCAGAAGCTCTGGAAGAGCAGCCTGTGCTCTTAGCTGCTGAGCCATCTCTCCAGCTCAGAGTGCTGTGTCTTAATAGAAAGTGGGAGTGTAGGCATACATTTTTTACAACCTACTTTTAATAAGGGTTCAACCTCTTCTCTAGCCCACCTCCCAGCAGAGGTGGTGGAGGAGAAACATTATTAGGATGTGGGGGAAGTGGACCAGCTCAGCAACAGTTCTTGGGTCAGGGGTGAACTTGAGCTTCTTGGGCAGCAGCTACACCAAATAGGACTCAGCAGCTGCAGACCAGTCCTCTAGGCAGGCAGGCACCAGGCTGGGCCTGAGGCCAGGCTGCGGAAGCAGCAAGCTGCCGCAGGAACCTCACGTGCAGTTCTTTGGCGAGAGTTTCTATCAATGTCGGAGTTAGCACACAGAACTCAACAGAGCTATGTAAGGCGAACCAATACATGGGTGTCATTAGTGAAAAACAGCGAAGCAGAGCAAACAAAGTCAAGGCTCAGTGCTCGTCTCCCACTGTCTGCGGGGTCACATCTACCCTCCTTCATCATGGGTCGTTCCACATGTTTGTTATATCAAAACATTCTTTCACCTGTGTCTGCTTCAGGAAAACCTTCTTTCACGTGTTTGTTTTAACAAGACATCCTTTCACCTGTGTGCCCCAGCAAAACATCGTTTGGCATAACTTTCCAAAAGAACTAGAAGTTTTCACTTCAGGAGAGAGTAGAAAAGATAGGGTTGAGTGTTCTTCCAGTAGGAGGAGAGAGAGAGAGAGAGAGAGAGAGAGAGAGAGAGAGAGAGAGAGAGAGAGAGAGAGAGAGAGAGAGAGAGAGAGAGAGAGAGAGAGAAGGCACCAGAAGTCAATCTCAGGTGTCATTCCTCCGGGTCTTATTTTGTGAGACAAGTCTTTCTCTGGCCTGCGGCTTGCCCATTAGGTCAGGTGGTGGCCAGCAAGCCCCAGGGTGTGCTTGTCATTGCTTCCTCGGCACTGGGATACAAGCCTGCACCACTATGCCTGACTTTTGAAGTGTAGCTTCTAGGGCTTGAACTCAACTCTTCACGTTTGCACAGAAAGCACCTTCCTGACTGGGCTACGTCCCCAGCCCTAGTTGGTCCCACCATTACCCACTCAAATGTGTGTGTGACTCTTCTGGGAATCAGAATGTGTCTACAGGGTGGGACCAAGCATCTGATCCAGTCTCAGTAACGGGTTTACCAAATAAGGGGTTTTTCCTCTTGCTTTGTTTTTGCAAACCGTTCATGTCACTTTCCCCACAGTGTCTTGTGGGTAGAAGTTCCTTCCAGCTCTCTTTCTGTAGTTTGAGCATCTGTGGCTCCTCACGGGGGAGGCTGGTAAATAATTAGAATTGTTATGTCGGGTTGCAAGGAGAACAAGACAAACCCTGAAATATAGATTTTGTCGAGAAGGAGATGATTATTACAATTCTTCAACATGAGAAGCCAAGGCTGGAAGTCTCACATCCTCAATTATTTTTTCATAATTATGGATGAAACAGATTCCAGCCAGTGGCCAGCAGGCTGAGCTCTGTTGCTCCAGCACAGGGGAGGTAGAACATGCAGAGAGAGTCTGAAGCCCATGCAAAAACTTGGCGTAGTGGGTACACAGTGGGAGAATCTCTGGGTCGGAATTAGGGGCTTTGCTCATTCTCCTCTGTATGTAACATATCCAGGTGTGTGTTGGAACTGTCCCGAGCATGCATGTCAAAAACATAGATCCACATGTTTGTGTCATTCTGTGAGATTTTATTGAATAACAGAGATTCACGAGCTATCTTGGTTTTGTTGGCTGCAGTATGCTAAGTAATCCCAATCTCCCTTAGTAGTTAGCCAAGGCAAACACAGGTTCTTTTATTGTGATCTAACTACCAATGTTAATCTTCCAATTCTCTCTCTCTCTCTCTCTCTCTCTCTCTCTCTCTCTCTCTCTCTCTCTCTCTCTCTCTGTGTGTGTGTGTGTGTGTGTGTGTGTGTAGGTTACAAAATAGCTGAGTTTAGTTAAAGAGCTCAAGGAGGTGACTTTACTGAAAGGCCGAAGCAGAGGAAGCACAGAGACAAGCAAGCCTCTGTTGGAATCATGTAATTAACCTCTTACAGATCTTCCTGGTGAGTCAAAGCTAAGTGGTGTCTGAGGTCAAGTTGAGCTGCCCATGTGAAGAGTGTGACTGTGGAAGCCGTAGAGACAAAGGGATGGACTGGGTCTAGATGAACATCAGTGGACAGATGGAAGGCAGTTCAAGGTGAACTTAGCAGCAGTAGTGTGAAGCCTAGCCGAACGCCTGGGACACTTGGGTGTTCTCTGCCAGCAGGGCCCTTGATGCACACACCAGGCAGCCATATGACACGATGGTGGGAGCTGTTGCTTTTCTCCATCTGGTGTGCTTGATTCGTTCTCAGGCCTGGTTTTCTTACTGCGATTTTAGTATGTCCATGGGTTCAAATGGTCTCAAGTTGCTCTGATAAATTTGTGAAAGTCTGCACACTTTTGTGAATACATCATTAGCCCGTGCCTCAAGGTTGGTGCTGGACATGTGGTGGTGTTTATGTGAACAGAGAAGTTCAGAGTCACCGTGATCCTTCACTTCAAATGGAATCTAATGCCTAGGACAAGACACGGCTTGAAAAACTATGGCTTCACCCAATATGGGGTAACTTAGAGCTGGGAACAGCTTGCTTTCAACAGAAGCCCAAGGCATCATGGTTAATGGAATGTTCACCTGCGCACATTAAAAAGGGCTGTGCCACACTCTCACCCGGACCCCATGCAGAGGAAGACACCTAATGCCACAGTTACCTGTCTGTCATCTGACCACCCAGTTGGGCCCTGAGGGACTGACAGGCCAGGATTTCCCAATGATCCCAGGAGCTTTGGCTTGGCACAGGTAGTTACCTGTGGGGATGTAGTCTGGGCTAGGTCTTACCCTTTGCCTCTGGGCCATTTCCTGAATGATGTAGAAGGTTTAGTGCTGGGCTAACAGTAACAGGGGAGGTTAGAGATCAGAACTGATGCTAATAACCACACAGAGTTGATGGTTGGGGCACAGGGTGGTTATTGGAAATTTGAAAGAAACAAAATTTAAGTCTCTTGAAAAGACTTCCCTCAGGCTGTCACCTGGGTCACACTATCCTGGGTCACACAGAAGTAAAACTGAAGACTAGCCTCCTCTTAATTCATCATCAGCTCCAGTTCAGAGGGCATGTCATGGGCATTAGTGAAGAGGCAAGTAGAAGTTGATTTAAAAATATGGGTGGAGAGTTCTCAAGTGGTGGGGTCAGAGATGTCTTCTCCTTCTAAACCATGGCAACCATCTACCTTTCCTTCAAACTCTTGGCCGCCATATTGGAATGGAGCCCAAACTGTCCTTAAAAGATTATTAGAGAGAATCTGAGCTATCCTCAAGGAGACTGAACTTTAGATAAGCTGATTGGCTCTTCACACTGAAAGGAGAGAATTTACGTGGGAAAAGCCTAAGCTATCCTTAATTGGCCAAACATAGCTGTTCCAGATACCCACAAGTTGGAGTCTTATGAGGAATACCAGATGATGCTGTGGAAAAACTGAAGAACAACCTCTCTGTGCCTCTGTCAACATGATTACATGTGTGACCTGGAGATATCTATATCTTCTGTCTCCTTACCCCCAGCAGACATTTTAGACAGACTCCAAATGCTTGGAAGATTCTCTGAAAAGTTAAATCTGCTCAGTCCTCACAGCTGTTGTGGCTAGTATTGTGTCAAGCTATTGTCAACAAATTGGTTCTTTCCTAGGCTCTGGGATTTCCATTTTCTTTAGTTAACAAAGTTTGGTTAAGGCAGTTGAAATCCCGCTACTGTAGCTGCTAGTATCTCCCAGTTTCAGTGGCAGATCCACCAGAATTCGCCACGGGAGGACTAGATTTAATATGGCTTACAAAATTAGGATTCTAGTTGTGCCCAGTGAATGAGTTACCATTGTTTCTGAACTAAGTTTGTGTGTTTTGTTTTTTTTCCTTCACAAGGTGGTTGGACTGGGTTCCAAAGAGAAAGGTGTGGCAGCAAAGCATGGGTTTGCCTGATGTGTTCCACAGAAGGTCATGGGGGTCTTTGTAGTTTGGGGCTGGCGTGGTAATGACCCACCAGTGGGAACTTAGCGAGCTGGGTGGAGAGGTTTCCAGAGCTCCAGGCCAGAGAGTCTGTCAAGATGACAACACCCCGCTGGTGCCATGTGGCCCAGCTGGTGCTCGGTGTAGCACAGGGTATTGTTATTCATTTTAATATTTCCCGAAACACTCTACAGTGCCCCTTGATCCCTCAGGGGAACTTTCAGTGGCCTGTGACTACGATTCTGGCCTCTCCATAGAGAGGAAAACCCATGACATGCTCTGTCCACACTTTTGCCAACTTCTCTCTGGTGTATTTAGCTAAGACACAACTTATCGCTAGCTAGCATATTCCTTTGTCTCAAGGGTCTACATTGTCTTTACTTCCTGTTTCTTGAACTTTCTGTTTTCTCCAGGTACTTCCTGTTTCCCCCACACTTCCTCTGGGCAGGTCTATGGTCTTCAGTCTCTCCCTACACAGATGAGTGCGGGGTAAGGTCAGGGCTCCCTCAGTTGTTGGGATGGAGGTAGCCTAGGTCAAGCACTCCAGCTTTCTGGGCCTGTCGTGTGTCTGATGGTCTCTGGGTTTAGTGCAGGATGGGTAAGACCCTAAAACGGTATGAAGGAAGTCATTCGTTCTCCAGAGTCTCTTTCGTTCTTCACTGCAGCCATCGCGTGGTGACCTTTTATTATTGATTTTTGTTGTTACTTATTTCCTGTGGAAACTCTGTGTGAGCGAGGGGCTTGTGTGTGTCCTCTCCCTCATCACACTCCCAGGGCCTACAGAATTGCCAGGACTGCAGGATCTTTAAGTCACTGCGTTGAGAAGCAGTGACAGCGAGGGCAGTGAGAAGAAGGGGAGATGTTAGTGACGCTGTCATGACTTAAGACAGACGAGGGAAACAGGGAGGCAAAGCCCTACCGTGTCTTGCTCTTTGCCTCTTACCAGGTACATTCTCTCATGTAGGGCGAGCAGCCTCCCCGGTTCCAAGTAGAAAGGGGGATATTCTTACTGCCATTTTCTCTTTGTGACATAAAATTATATGAATTAAAATGGTTGGCTGGAGCAGTTCACACCCATCCACCGATGGCACAGGTCAAGGATGCTCATGTCCCGGGGAGATCTTCATTGCTCCACACTCCAGCCAACCGCACGCTTCTTCCCCCACTGTGTGTGTGTTCCCGCCATTTGGGACAGGCTGTGATTTTAAGATAAAAGACTGTCAGGGATGATGGTGGTGCTTACAGATCCCACAACCCAAGTCCTTTGAGACTTAGAGGGAGGCGCGTGAGTTGACTCTAGCTGCCCCGAACACTGTGAGACTCTTCCTCACAGGCCTCTTTGGCACCGATTCTCATGTTAGAGGCTGCGTGGCTTCACCCTGTGGCCCAGACTGGTGCTTTTGTGATAGCTTGGGGCAGCTTCTGCGGCAGGTTGAGAGCAACGGAGGAGACTGTGGCCGTTCTGGGATTACCAGGAGACAGCTGGGGTCAGGGAGAAGGGTCATGATGGGCTTTATGTACTTACTACGGGACTTCTAATTTTTCTCATAAGATGGAATTCTCCTTAAAACATTAATATACACCAAACTTTGATAATGTCGCTTTCTCCATACCTCAACATATGCCTTTGTTTGTTTGTTTTTTGTTTTTTTTCGAGACAGGGTTTCTCTGTATAGCCCTGGCTGTCCTGGAACTCACTCTGTAGATCAAGCTGGCCTCAAACTCAGAAATCTGCCTGCCTCTGCCTCCCTAGTACTAGGATTAAAGGCGTGTGCCACCACTGCCCGGCATCTTCCAGCCTTAAGATGTGGTTGTGGGGACTGCTGAAGGACGGGCGTGGGCTGGTAAACACCACAGTTTTCTTGCAAGGTTGAGTTAAAATGATAGCCAGGTACGGGGCATTATGAAGGCCGAAGCCCTTCCTCCATCACCAGCTGATATTCACTGTGGAATTTGAATAAATATTTACTGTATTGATGAGTTTCTGTGGGGCAGGAGTCACCGAGCAGCAGAACGAGTCTGAAATATGGCTCTTTGGAAAATTTTTCAGAAAGGGCCTTTGCCCTTAATCCATGTCAAAATATATACAGAAATGAGCCTATGCTGTTTCTTGTCAGAGTGTGGGGGTTGCAGTAGAAGTACGTACCCTTGGGGGTGGCTGCCAGTGTGTGCACTGCCAGGGAGCGGGCGGGTGGCAGCCCCTTCGAGTCGCCAGCCCCGGTGGAGACAAACAGGCCTGCCTTCTACACCCAGAACTTCTGATTCTCGGCCAGAACCTGGGGTGAGTTGGAGTGAGCGTGGGGTGTCAGGGAGCCTGCTTGGGGCTGGAAGATGAATGGTTTCATCAGTTCAACTGAGGGGGAGGGAGGTGGGCCCCGGGGCTTGCAAAATATCACATCTTGGCAAAAATAGTTTGAAAAACAGGAGATTCCTGGAAAGCAATACTGCTGACAGTGGACAGCGTGGGGCCTGCCAAGCTGCAGAGCAGGGCTGAGTTCATGTGCGGCAGAGGTGTAGGGGCCGAGAGAACAGGCTGGCCTCTCCCCCTCGGGATCCGTCTGTCTGTAGAGATGACTTGGCCGCAGACAGGCCTTTAGCGCCCTCAGAGGTGTGTTTAGAGCCCTGGCCTCTGCTTGAGAGGGCTTGGTCTTTCTCTCAGGTGACGCTTACCTGGTCACTCGGGAATCGGCTCTCTACAGTGCGTGTCCTGTCCCTGGGCCTTCAGCTTTATTCTTCTCATTCCGGGCTCAGCTCGGTCACCATCTTCCCCTGAGCCCCTGTCACCCAGGCCTCTGGCCTGTGCTGCCCCTAGCTCTCTCTCACCGTGCTTGTTCCTTCCATGGGGGCTTCCTCCCAACATGCTCAGGTAAGGATTTCCTTTCAGGGTTTCCTGGAATCCGGAGGCTCATTGGTTAGAAGTATGACGGCAGTCCTGAAGTGGCCGCAGGAGGCCTCTGGTGCTCTCTGGCTGCTGACGCCTTAGCCCGTCTCCCCTGAGGTTCCCCTGTGGCCTCTTCTGTCTTATGAGATCACAGGTACTCAGGAGGGGCCTGGAAGGGGTGGGGTGCTGCCCCCCCCCCAGGAACCAAAGCATAAGTGGCTCCCGCTGCCTTGGTGGGGGTGCGAATCCCTTATGGAGGAGTCTTATCTGAAGGCTGGGGTCACAACCAAGCCAGAGTAGCCAATCCACACTCATACTGCAAGGTACTTGGGGACCCCCGTGAAGCAGGGAGATTAGTCTCCAAATACAACAGGCAAGAATGGGCTTACCAGCTGCTTCCTTCAAAGGCTTCCTCCAGGACACTGAACTAGAAGTAACTGGGTTTCTAGGTCTTTCTCTCATCCTTGCTTTATTCTAACTTGTGAGGGGTGTGATGAGGAAGGGTCTGGTGTGTAGGAGAGAATATAACCTTGTTGGGTACTTAGTATTAGGGACTAAATTATGCCTCTGTCTGAATCTATATATTGACAGCCTAATGTGCAGTGCTTATTTATTTATTTATTTATTTATTCATTTATTTATGGATGAGATAGTATTCAGAGGTGACCGAGGTGGTGAGAGGTAGGGTGGCCTCCCATTCAGTCTGTCTGGTGTTATCATAAGAAGGGAGTATTAGGTTATAGACACCCTGAAGGATGACCATGTACACATGCCAGAAGAAAACATCCATTGGCTAGCTACTGAAAGTTTTTAGGATCAACAACTGTGCCAGTAGGCAAGTAGCCTCTCCTATTGTCAACAAGTAAACTTCAGTCAAAGCCAGCCGACCTGCACTAGTTGCTATGGCGGACCACCTGGACCACCAATACCATGATGTATTCATGGTCAGCGTGAATAGTCCTATGCTGTCTTGAATAATCTTTTCTCCAACCTGAAAGACACTCTAAGTGCCACTCACCTAATGTCTGCACGCCTCATCTCTCTCTTCAGGGTTGCAGAGCTACAGAGAGAATTCCAACAAGGAGAGATGCTAACCATGACTTCATGGTCTAGGAGGGGAAGGGACAGGCGTGTGTCATGTGCCCAGGAGCCCCTGGGTGAGTAGGAGCAGAGCAAGAGATCATAGTAGGCTTTGCCTGGGAGGTTTCATCCTCCAGGTGAGTAGGGCCTGGTGGGTATATTGACTGCTTTTTGGTGTCAACTTGACACAGGCTGGAGTTATCACAGAGAAAGGAGCTTCAGGTGAGGAAATGCCTTCATGAGATCCAGCTGTGGGGCATTTTCTCAATTAGTGATCGAGAGGGGAGGGCCCCTTGTAGGTGGTGCCATCCCTGGGCTGGTGGTCTTGGGGTCTGTAAGAGAGCAAGCTGAGCAAGCCAGGGGAAGCAAGCCAGTAAGGAGCATCCCTCCATGGCCTCTGCATCAGCTCCTGCTTCCTGATCTGCTTGAGTTCCAGTCCTGACTTCCTTTAGTGATGAACAGCAATGTGGAAGTGTAAGCTGAATAAACCCTTTCCTCCCCAACTTGCTTCTCGGTCATGATGTTTGTGCAGGAATAGTGTACTGGCTAGTTTTGTGTGTCAACTTGACACAGGCTGGAGTTATCACAGAGAAAGGAGCTTCAGTTGGGGAAGTGCCTCCATGAGATCCAGTTGTGGGACATTTTCTCAATTAGTGATCAAGTTGGGGAGGGCCCCTGGTGGGTGGTACCGCCTTTGGGCTGGTGCTCTTGGGTTCTATAAGAGAGCAGGCTGAGCAAGCCAGGGGAAGCAAGCCAGTAAGAAACATCCCTCCATGGCCTCTGCATCAGCTCCTGCTTCCTGACCTGCTTGAGTTCCAGTCCTGACTTCCTTTGGTGATGAACTGCAACTTGGAAGTATAAGCTCAATAAACCCTTTCCTCCCCAACTTGCTTCTTGGTCATGATGTTTGTGCAGGAATAGAAACCCCGACTAAGACAAATAGCAACCCTGACTAATACGGTGGGTAATAGAGGAAAAGTATCTAAGGCCTCCTGTGCCTACACTGAGCTCCACTGAGGCAGAAGGGACCAAGCATCAGCGTGGTTTCCCACAATTCCCACCTATGTTTTCTGTGCACTTAGGGAGCACAGGCTTTGTGGCTCCAATCACAGGAGCAGCTGTGAGCTTAGAAGGGACACACACACACACATACACACACACACACATCAACATCATCATCATCATCATCTGTAGACTCTGAAAAAATGCAGCCTAGAGCCTACCCCAGAGAGCAGTTTGTGGCCCTAGTATGACATCAGCAGGTCTAGTGTAATATGCGAATATTGAGGTAATTAATTTTAATTAAAAACTTCTAGATGCATTTCCGGCAATGATGCTCTCCAGATGAAACCCTGCCCCCAGGCCTACCGGATGCTAAACAGGAAAGTGTGTGTGTTTCATGTGTGTGTTTCAGACAAGCTCCCCTTCCCATGCAACCAGCCCCACCTCTGCTAACACTCACAGGAAAGGCTCTGTGAGACTCGGATCTACAAAAACCGTCCGTTCTGACAGCCATCTTCTATGAAAATGTGGCCTCACAATCACTCCCAGGTTTTGGCCCCAACTGACTTTCCAGGCGACTATAATTGGTGGGGTTCAGGGCACAGCCATGAGGGTTTTGAAACTACCTTTGAAAGTTAACTGCTGGTGTGGCTCTCCCAACAAGGTCTTGACGGAGAACGCTGTAATAGTGAGGACAATGAGGCACCTCTGGAAAATGCTGTGGTCAGGTAGCGCAGGAGGACAGGACCTGGATGGTAGGTCCCAAGCATCCCCTGCTTAGGGTGACCAGTGGCCCACTCTGCAGACTGCTCTCACACTGTGAGCACTCTCTCTCAGGCCTGGAACAGAGGAGGCTAATAGGCTCTGGGTGAGATGGAAAGAGAGGTCTAACTCCTGGCCTGAGCCCCGTTAGCATCTCGAGGCTTTCAAATCTGCAGGTTAGCTGTAGATGTACAATGCTATGGAGACACCCACTGGTGACTTGTTCCACACCCCCCCTGTTCATCCACCTCATAGCAGATAGCACCCCACTAATTTTACCATCTCCACACAGCTTTCTCTTCTACTGGCCTGGCTTCTGACAGTGGATGTCATCCTGGTCAGAACCCCACCTGCTGGGCATCTCTTGGCCTCCCTTCCTGTGTAACCATTGTTTGGATCTGGAGGTAGCTTTTCCCAGCCTTCAGCTTTTCAATTCCCTTTCAGGCTGTTGAGAGGTTGAAGCTATGAGGCCAAGTGTCTTAGTCAGTGCTCTCTGTCGCTCTGAGGGGACACCGTGACCACAGCAACTCTTAGCTAAAAGAAAGCATTTAATTAATGAAACCACCTCAGAGGTTTAATTCATTAGCATCATGGAAGAAAGCACAGCTATACAGCAGGCAGATGTGATGCTGGAGAGGTAGCCAAGAGTTCCGCATCTGGATCCACAGGCAGCAGGAAGAGAGAGCCACTGGGCCTGGTTTGAGCTTTTGAAACCCCAAAGCTCACCCCAAGTGACTCACTTCCTCCAACAAGGCCACACCTCCCAATCCCTCTCAAGTAGTACCACTCCCTGATGACCAAGCACTCAAATATGTGAGCCTATGGGGGGAGGGGTTCTCATTGAACCACATCAGGAAAAGGGGAGGGTCACAAGAGGCCAGGAAGTTGAAGGGAGCACGAGGCATAGCTTATTCACTGTGGGCAAAGTCTATTATGTGGTGCTGGACAGGCACACAGCATCCGGGACCCAAGCACTTGCCAGCATCTGCTCAGGCCATGGACAGGCAGGCGCACGCGCACACACAGACACACCGACACACACACACACACACACACACACACACAGAGGGGGGGGCACAGGCCTATAGAGAGATACAGCCAGGCTGGCAAAGGCCAAGGCCAGAGCTCAAAGCTTCCGACCTCCAGACCATATTTAGCCCAAATCACTCAAAGGTGTCATTTAGCTAAGAATAGTGATGTAATAGATTACATTCACTGCTTTCTTTTCTGGACTCCACTATAGGCCATTTTGTGCGGCCTCAGAGCCTCTCTGAATGTCTAGCCGTAGGGCATCTTGGTTCATGCTGGACATCGGACTAGTGCCCTGTTGTCCAAACACAAATTGGTCTGTGTGGTACTCTGCTCCCTACAAGTATTGCATCTTGTTCCACCACTGCAGCCTCTGAACTGGTCTTCATTTCAAGTCTATCTTCCTTCTAATTTACTTGTTCTCAAAATTTTCAAATGTTAAAAGAAAAAAATTTCCAGATACGGTGGTATATACTTAAGACCCAGGGAAAGGAGGGCAAGCCCAATCCCAGTCTGCGGTGTATAGAAAGCTCAAGTCTAAAAATAACCAGGGCCGAAGAGATGGCTCAGAGGTTAAGAGCACTGACTGCTCTTCCGAAGGTCCTGAGTTCAATTCCCAGCAACTACATAGTGGTTCACGACCATCCGTAATGAGATCTGATGCCCTCTTTGGGCTGAAGTGAACAGGAGCTGACCAGAGTAAGCAGAGGTCCTAAATTCAAAATCCCAGCAGCCACATGAAGGCGCACAACCAGCAGTACAGCTATACTGTACTCATATACATAAAAATAAATGAATCTTTAAAAAAAAAACCCAGAGCATAAAAATAAGGAAAAGAACTAAAGAAAATAAAAGAAAACTTCTGAGCTGTTATAAATTTAAAGGTAAGGGCTGGAGGATAGAAGAAGGGAACAAGATATTATCAATGAATGGCTTCAGGACAAACTAAAAGGAGACTAAGTATATAGTGACTTCAATGTGCATTGAAACTTCTCTTTGAATCCCAACGCCACTGCACATCCTTTCCGTGAAAAGGTCCCATGGTGTCGCTCCATCCAGCCCAGAAGCAGCAGTTGGTTATTCCCCACGCTCCTGCCTCAAACCTTCACCACTTCTCATCTTCTTGCCTGTTCTTCCATAACCAACATATGAATGCAGACAATGTCTATTGGTGGGGTTCAGCTGTCAGCTCCTCGTGCAGTCAACACTAGATATACACTATATCTCTATGGTGGATTTCAAGTTTCCCTTTTGGGAAACATGGCCTAATTAGCCATGGCTACTTGGGAATGCCTGTTGATTTTATGTTTCATCTGACTTCTAGGAGGGTTCTGGGAAGCAATGTTTCTGGGTGTTTCTGTGGGGATGTTTTAGGCTGACATGGTTAGAGCTCTGAGTGAAGCAGACAGCCCTAGGGGCAAAAGCCTCTATCAGTATACTTTCAAAATGTCTGCCTACCTCTTTCTGTTGAAAATTCTCTTAAAGTTAGATGGATAAGTGTAAGTGCTTAAACTAAATCTGGCTTTCCTTTGTCAGGGAGGCCATTATTTGGGGAGTTTGTTGTGGGTAATAAATCTTCTATTTCTTTGAATACACTTGCCCCATGACTCTCTACTCAGCCATTGTGTTTGGTTCCATGGTTGGCATTTGAATCAGTGGACTCCAGAATGTAGATGGGCATTCACTGGTCGAATGAATGGAAGATGGAGAGGAGTCATGAAGCTTTCTGTCTTAAGACCCTGGGACATCATCAGCATAAGCATCAGCTTCCTTAGGTTCTCAAGCGTTAGGACTCTAACTGAATTTATGCCCCCACCACCCCCTGAGACAGCATTTCTCTGTGCAGTCCTGGATGTCCTGGAACTTGCTCTGACTGGTCTTGAACTCAGAGATCAGCTTGCCTGAGCATCCTGGGTGATGGGATTAAAGGGGTGTGCTACCACACCACACCCTGCACCTCAGGGTTTCTTATCTTCATTTACTATAACCACACAAGCCAGTTCCTAGTGACCTTTGTCACTGTCTCTGTCATTGTCTGTCTCTACTTTTGTTTCTCTCTCTCCCACTATGGTTCAGTGTCCCTGGAGAGTAGTAATACACATTAGTTTAGAGTGACCAAGTAGAAAAGGAATTTGCTTTCCAGTCAGATCTGAATTTGAAATGTAATTCTGCTGTTTACTGGCCTGTGACCTTTGGCTTGTGATCTGAGAACTGACGTCTGTAAGGCTGGAGAGTAAGAACAATCGTGTTTACCATGGTGATCATTAAAGGGAATGTATGTGCCGAGCGGAGCCAAGTTGGCGTCAATGAGTAAACAGAGGGAGGGCTGGAGATGGGGACAAGGATGGCCTGACCGTAGGCACTGGACACCTGAGAGTCCAGGAATCTGATTAGCTGTGAGTCCTGAGAAAAACTTTTGGCGGCAAGAAAGAGGGATTACAACAGTAGGTGTCTGAGAGACACACACAGGCAGTGGTGAGAGGCCCAGAGGCCAGTCAAGATGGTAGCAAACAGCAGGGTGTGAAAGGACTCTGGCGGTGCAGCTCAGACAACTCATTCTCCCCATCCTGAGAGATCCCCCAGAGGTGTGGTTCACAGCAAAGGAAACTGACCAATGGCAACAAAGGGAAAGATGGGTGCTGTTGTGATTATAAAAAGAGAAATATGTATAGGAATATGTTCTATGGAGGTGTGGTGAGATGTGTGGGAAGGGGAATCTCCCTGAGGGACCACACACACACACACACACACACACACACACACACACACACGCGCGCGCGCGATGTATAGTATAGAAGAGAGTTTATTTAGGGCGTGACTACTTGGAGAGAGGGGAGAGGGGTATGGGGGGGGAGAGAGAGCAAGGGGGCAAGAGTAAGAGAGGAGGGGCAGGCTGCCCCCTATAGGCGACAACGCCTACCTGGCTATTGCCAGGTAACTGTGGGGTGGAGTTTAGACAGAATCCTAACAGGTGCCAATCAGAGTTTTGGATTAAAGTGACAAGTGTACCTTTTATGTCACCTCTCGCTGTTCCGATGTCCCAAATAAGAGAAAGAATTCTGATCCAAGCACCTAATTATTACAGGCAATGTGACCATTTTCTCCCTGCATTGCTTTTGGTCATGGTATTTCTCACAGTAACAGAAAGCAAACCAGAACAGCCTGGAGCATTTGAATGCAGTAGAAAGCCAGAGGGTGCATCTCCCTGGCCTCCCTGTCAGCTACCAAGTCCCTACCACACCTTACTTGTGTCACGTGACCCTTTAGTCAAGCCACAATTGACTGACATAGGCTTAAACAGCAGTATAATTTTCTCATCATGGAGTTAGATATTTGATAGAGAATGAAATCTTGAGGATGGGTCATGGGCTCATCTTTTTAGTAGCTGTGTGAGTTAAGACCCTCTACTCCTGTAGAAGAAAGGCTCAGGGGAAGCTGTGGGTCTGCCCCCCCCAAAGGACAGTCTCACATAGCTTCCGAGAAACCGTACTATTAATTATTTTACATCTGAGTTACTTAACCTTGCTTACTGTTTCTTATAACCAAAATAAATTATGGTTCATAGAACAAAAATTAATTATGTGACCCCAGGCAAATTAGTCTAACAGCCACAGACGTCTCATTTCTAAAATGAGGATAATGTTCTCATGTTCTCTGCCCTGCCTGCATCTTTGGACTGGTTCAGCTGTATAAGGCACAAGGTACTTCATGCACAGTGAATGTTGACCCAGGTGGAGCTGTTTGTAGACTTCAAGAAGAGTGTCCAGCACATCCCCAGGCCGAAATGTCTTTTTGTTTTTTGTTTTTTTAACTTAACTGCTGTGGTCAATACCTCTCAAGCTCCGGAAGTCTCCTGGCTGCAGGTTTGCTTGGCTTTTGCTAGATATTTAAGACTTTCATTATTTCTGATAGTGTAATTATCCATTCCACTGTTGCTTGTTGCCAGGCCAAGCCTAATTTTTATATTATTACTGCCATTTGGAACCGTTTTCAGCAGCTGTATTTGACAGTCTGAATAAGAGAGTCTGTCCCAAGCACACCATCCCCCAAACCTTTCTATTTTTGTACTGTATTTCACATCTCCTTTGTTCTTTGGAATAAAATCATGTTATTTAGCTAAAAGTGACATAACAAAAACCCAGAGACTACAAGGCTCGAGAAACATAAACCATAAGGTATAGGCCAGGCTGCCTTCTTCCCAGGGCGTTCCTGTTACTGGTCTTTCTCTGGTTTATAGATGACAATTTGTCTCTGTGTCCTTTAAAATAAAAAAAAAGATTATGGGCCAGGTATGATGGCATATAGCTTTAATCCTAGCACTCAGGAGGCAGAGGCAGACAGATATCTGTGAGTTTTAAGCCAGACAGGATGACACAGTGAGACGATGTCTCAACAACACAATAAATAAGTATGTATATAAATAAAAAGATTAATTATTTTTTGAGACAGAGTCTCATTCTGTAGCTGTCACTGGCCTGGAGCTCAGTGTGTTGGCTAGGTTGGCTAGAACTCATAGAGATTTGTCTCTGATTTATTTTATGTTTAATTATGTGTGCGTGTGGGTCTGTGCACGCGAGTACACAGATGCCAGATCACCTGGAGCAAGAGCTACAGGATGCTGTGAGCTCCCTGATGTGGATGCTGGGGGCCTCTGCTGGAGTAGTAAATGCTCTAACCACTGCGCCACCTTTCCCACCCCACTGCATCCTCCTCTTCTGTCTACCATCTTCTCCTTGCATGTGTCTTTGTGTCTGTTTGCTTTTTAAATAAAGATTCCAGTTGTATTCATTTAAATTAATTTTATCTACTCTTTATTTAATTTAAATAATTTAATTTAAATCTTTATTTAAATTAAAATGAGGCTCCAACCTCATTTTAATTTGATTATCTCAATAAATGCCTAATACTTATTAAGTATGTTATAAGCTGCTGGATCGTAGAATTTTGACAGGTCTTCTCCAGTGGACAGCATTTAGCCCATGATTCATGTAATCTCTCCACATAAACTATTATCTTAGACTTAACAGAAACTTAAAGATAATTAGAAGGCAATTTATAGTAAATAATAATAATGATGATAATAATGTGTTTTCTCAAGTAATTGCTGAGGTGGACGTGTGGGAGGAATGGGGATGCTTGAGCCACAGGCAGCCTCCCGGTCACGTCGATGCACACGTGCAGGGCCAGCTGTGTGACCCCAGCACTGAAGGGCTCTGCTGGTGGTAACATCATGTCCCAAATGATGGTTGGCTCTTGGTAAACAATATAATCTTCCCTCACTCTACATGGTAATCTCATTCCTGGAAACTTCAGCATTTTTAAAGAGCTTCTGAGAAATTCTTTGTTTATGTGTAAAGCAGAATCCAGCTTTTACCTACACGAAGCTCTGATGAAGCATTTAACAAGGAGGCAGGGTGTGGAGGCAGCTGTTCTCCACAGAGGACTGTCCTAGCCATTGAGGGATGCTGAACATTCCTCGCTCCGCCAAGCTAATGACAGTAGGACAAGATCACCATCCAAATTGCTAAAATGGTTCTTACTCCTCATTAGGAACCACGAGAAGAGAAAAGGCTTCAAAGAGCCCCAAGGAACAATGCTAACAATGAGTCTGGAATGTGAGTCAGAGGGGACACAGTAATGGCGGACCACGTCCACCGGAAGTGAGTCAGAGGGGGCACTGTGATAATGGGCCAGGTCCACTAGAATGTGTGTCAGAGGAGACACTGATGTTGCGACCACGTCCACTGGAATGTGAGGCAAAGGGACCCTGTGATGATGGACCAGACCCACCGGAAGTGAGTCAGAGGGGGCACTGTAATCACATACCATGTTCACCGGAAGTGAATCAGAGGGGCCACTATGATGACGGACCGGTCCACTGGAACGTGAGTCAGAGGGGCACTGTAATGGCCGACCAGGTTCAGTGGAACCTGAGTCAGAGGGGGCACTGTGATGATGGGACCAAGTCTACAACCCAGCCCAACTTTGCTCACCTGGACAGTAGCCAGAGCGTCCCCTTCATGTCCAACACCTCGGTGGGACTTAAAGTCCCAGCTCTCTCCCTCACAGGGGTCTCTCTACGGCACAGCTTAGTGCCCAGAGCACAGCAGGACCTGTGATAATCGGCTGGAGTTGGATGGCTGGAAGTTTCTATATTCATTCACTCGCATCCTCACTTGATCTGAGCTAGGGAACTGTGAGTCAGACGTTGTGCTGAACCCCCCCCCCCAAGTCCCGCCCACCGCAGGTAGTCCTGACTTCTAGCAGTGGGGAGTTCAGTGATGGAGAGAGATATCTAAGTATTGTTGGGTGCTTTGGGAGCACGAACAGAGAGAGGATGCTGTACCTGGGCTGTGGTGTCAGAGTAACGGAATGATCGAGCATCAAGTGTGATGAGGGAGTGACTGTGGGCGGGGCATACTGCAGTGGCAGCTCTTCCCTTCTTGACAGGGACAGAAGCTGTGAGGAAGTGGGTGGAATTCAGGGTGTGAGAAAGGGAGACGCGTGTATCTGCCTGCACCCCATTTTTCTTCTTTAATTATTGTTGTTGTTGTTGTCACATGTATATATTTATGACTATGTATGTGCACACATATGTCTTTAACTTGTGGAGTCCATTTGACTCTGTTCTTGTATACATATCTCCACTTGAGTCTGGACATCCGTGTGGAAGCTCATCACGGGGAAGGAGGGTACTGATTATCTATCTTTTCACAGTCACTGACCACCTGCAGCTCTCCACTCAGGTTTGGGACCATGTGAGATTTCTCCTGTCACTATTGGCATGCCAGCTGATGTCATTATGTTGCTTTTGTCTGGTTAGCCATATTGTTAATAGTTCATGAACAAATTCTCCTCGACATGCCCAGAAGACTCTAACAGCAGATGTCCTGGGCCTCCATCAGGCTGAAGGTTTGCGGGAGATGACATTCTTGGGAGTCATAGGAAGCTACTATCCCCCTAAAGGGTACCTGGGTCCCTTTTCCTGGGTCTGTCACCTGTAAAGATGCTGGTCTCACGTGTTGTCTCTTCTAGCAGTTCTTCCGAGGGGAGGAAGTGGTCCCCCTTTGTGTGATCCTGCCTCCTCTGTCCTTTCTCTAGCTGCTCATTTTCCTAGCCAAGTCCCCTGCTGTGGATGTTCCCATCCAAGCCCAACCTTCTAACAAGGAACTCTGGATTCCTGTCACAATCTGTGGATAGAGACATGATTTGGTACACTCTCCATGTCAACAAAGAGGAACGAAATTAACCCAAAGGCTTCTGAGTGGGGTCCAGGGCCCCAGTAAGGCATCTTTGTACTAAGGGTTGGAAGAACACTTGGATGGAAGGTAAGAATGGGGGAAATGTGGTCCTTGCTAAGCCTCTGTGTGTCTGAAGGCAGCATAAACACTTCCAGGCATTATCCCTAGCCAGAGAAAGAGGCTAACCAGTTGTCTGGGGCCAAAGGCTGCCAGCAGTAATAGGAAAAGCCTTTAAATGTGTTTTTTCCATCTGTTTAATTTCTTATGCTAAAAAGGAGGAAAAAAATAAATAAATGATTCAAAGAAATGTCACATGCAATTACCTCCACCAGGGAAACTGACCAAAGCTTCACTTCATTAGGAAGGTTCTCAGGAGGCCACTGCCTGCTGGTAGGCTGCCATCCTGCTGGGAGTCCTCAGACTTCTGAGTTTCCAAATTGAGTTGCTCAAGATCAACGCTGGCTGAAACTTTCTTTGCCTCAGCAGTCATGTTAGGCCACGTCCAGGGCATCCATCCCTAGGCATAGTCAATCTCCTTGTCCAAGTTAGGTCTCAATCCATACCACCATCTTTTCTTTTTCTTTTTCATTAATCATTCCATTCATTTACATCTCAAATGATAATCCCACTTCCCCATTACCCCTCCACCACCCCCATCCCACATCTGCCCTCCCCTTAGCCTGTATGAAGGTGCTCCCCCACCCACCCACACTCTCCCGCCCCTTTGCTCTAGTAGCCCTCTATGCTAGGGCATCAAACCTCCCTGGAACCAAGGGCCTCCCCACCCATTGCTGTCAGGCAAGGCCATCCTCTGCTGTATCTGGAGCCATGGATCCCTCCCTGTACACTCCTTGGTTAGTGCTCTAGAGTCTGGGAGAACTGGGTGGTCAGGCCAACCTATGTTGTTCTTGCAATGGGGTTGCAATCCCCCTAAGCTCCTCTAGTCCTTCCACCAGCTCCCCCACCAGGTTCCCTGAGCTCAGCCTGATGGTGGGCTCCAAGCACCCACATCTTCATTGGTCAATTGCTGGCCGGACCTCCCAAGGAACCGCCACACGAGGTACCTCTCAGCAAGTGCCTCTTGACCATGGCAACAGTGTTGGGTTTGGTGTCTACAGATGTGATGGGGGGCAGTTCCCAGTTGGCCCTTCCTTCAGTAACTGTCTAAGCTGTCCATGTGTGGTTTACCTTTCTCACTGCTGTGATGAGATAACCCCCTAAGAAGTAGCTTAAAGAGGAAGCATTTTTTAAGCCAGTGGTTTGAGGATGTATAGTAAGGAAGATAAAGTGGTGGGCGTGGCTCTCAGGCTTGGTGGCAGGAGTATGAGGCTGCTTGTTTATATCTGGGTAGAACAGGAAGCAAGAATGCTGATGTTCTAGAGGTTTTCTCTGGTTTCCCATTTCATTCAGTCTGGCACCTTAACTGTGGGACTGTGCCACTCACATTCGAGGTGAGTCTTTGCTCTTCAGTTAAACTCCAGAAACGCCTTCATGAACACACCCAGAGGTGTGTCTCCCAGGTGATTCTCAATCCAGTTCAAGTAGCTACTAGCAACACCCCAGCTTGTGTGACTTGTATGTCATAGTTTTCTAAATGTTTCTTTTTTTTTTCTTCTTTTTTTTTTTTTTGGTTTTTTTGGGGTTTTTTTGGATTTGGTTTTTTCGAGACAGGGTTTCTCTGTGTAGTCCTGCCTGTCCTGGAACTCACTCTGTAGACCAGGCTAGCCTTGAACTCAGAAATCCACCTGCCTCTGCCTCCCAGAGTGCTGGGATTACAGGCATGCGCCTCCACCGCCCGGCTTAGATGTTTCTTTTTTATACACATTCTCTTTTGTCTAAGAGGTAGAGTGTGGGTTGTGTGTCTTCATCCCAGGAAAGATGCTAATCTGTATCTTGGGGTCATGTTGTCCTTTCTCAACAGTTTATTCAACTTCTTGGGATCCTCTCTCTTGGCTTCCCCCTTCTCTCTGGCTTTATCTTAACACCTTGAACTTGCTCATTGAAAAATGCTGTTTTTGGAAGCTGGAGAGATGGCTCAGTGGTTAAGAATACTTGCTGCTCCTCCAGTGGACTCAGGGAGAAGCACTCATATGGTAGCTCACAACCATCTGTAACTCCAATTCCAGGGGACCTGACGCCCTCTTCTAGTCTCCATGTAAGTGGTATTGTTTTGCATCTCAAAACCGCCCTCTATCTTACATGCAGAAGGATGTTCTAAGCCACTGAGGCCACACTTACACATTATTGATTGATTTGAGCACATATCAATCTACCTTCTTCTTTACTATCCCAGAATGAAGCCCAGATCACATCTTTATAGTCTCACATCGGGGACACATCATGTTCATGTAAACATGTAAGTTCCCTGTTCTAGGTGCTGTGTGCATGCCTTACATACACTGTACACATCAATTGTATGAGGCGCCTTCTGTTACTTTCCATCTTCCAATCATGGGGAAACTGAGCCTCAGTAAAGTGACTCACCCACATGGGTAAGAATCACAAGAGGTTGGCCGGCCCTGGGGCTCGAGCTTTGAACCATAACAGCTGGGACCCTGCAGCTGTCCTCAAATCAACGCCATAGACACTGGCCAACCTGTGCTCACCCGCCTTGTTCCATTACCAGAGGGTTCTTTCTAAATTATCATCAGGACTGCTTGAAACATAATTATCATGTGGCTCTTGTCTATGGCTCTTTAAGCTTCAAGTTCTAACACTTTGTCTTGGTATTCAAAGTTCCAGTTCAAACAGGAAGCTTATATCTCTCCTTTGAGAGATGGCTTCTTCTTATCTCTAATGAAATTTCTTCCCCTCCTCGTGTTTTGTTATCATACTAATTGGGGCAATTATCCACTTGAAACTGCCATTGTGCTTAGTGTGGGCTGATCCCTAACACCACAATTATCTGCACTCCTGTCACATATACTCTTAGAGTCAGGAATATGCCTATTTTTGCAGACCTCCAAACATAAATGCCTTGCGTAAAGAAAGTGTGCTAATTATGCTAATAGCATTGAATGCTATTACAGACTCCAAGAAAATTGGTGTCACATGGCACAGGTTGATTTCTTAGTTCAGAGGTGCGCCCAAAGAGGTAGTCTCTGCCACCTAGCAGCCACTAGTTGGTAGCAGTGCCACCAACACTTTACTTCCAACTTGATTGATTTTCACACTGTACATGTAGAAACTGAGGATGGTGAGGAGAATTTCCTGGTCAGACATAGAAGGGGCATATTCCACCAGTGAGAATGTAGTCTGTAGTACTTTGAAGACAAAAGTAGAGTAAGAAATGTACACTTTGTGTTGTCGAAAGAAGAAATCGTTTGGAGAACAGCTAACCAGCCTGCATTTGGGAATAGATACATTCACAGATAAATATATTGCAATTTATTTATTTATTAGAGGAGTATGTTAGGAAAGTGATTGTCATCTCCATGGAAACTACACAAACCTAAAGGTACTGAATGCTGTCCAGTGGTGAGAGGAAAGCTATATAAGAAGATTGGTTTTAACAAGCAAGGGCTGTGGATGTATTTCAGTGGCAGAGCACTTTCTCAGCCTGTGTGAGGTCCTAGGCTGAGTGCCTAACACTGCAAACAAATAATAATACCATACCATGCCATACCATACCTACCATACCATACCTACCATACCGTACCTACCATATCATACCATCCCATGCCATACCTACCATACCATACCATACCATGCCATACCTACCATACCATGCCATACCATGCCATACCATGCCATACCATGCCATACCATGTCATACCATACCATACTATACCATACCTACCATACCATACCAACCATACCATACCATACCTACCATACCATACCATACCATACCATACCATGCCATACCATACAATACCATACCATGCCATACCATACCATACCTACCATACCATACCTACCATACCAACCATACCATACCACACCATACCTACCATACCATACCATGCCATGCCATACCATACCATACAATGATATAAAGTCTAAAGAACTAGGAAAAACTCTGTGCAGTTAGTATTGCCCATGGACTGACACTGACATACATGGTCCTCACAACAGTTGGTGGTGTCTCACCTACCACTGAGTTATTCACAGAATGTCCACAGGGTTGCTCTTCCACAACCGCTTGCACTCACCCAGTTACAACAAACTACAGATGATGTGAACTTAGTTTATGTGGCTGGTTGGTTGGTTTGTGTGATCAATGGCCACAAAGTAGCCACACAGCTTTAGCAAAGCTTTAGAGGCATGGCTGGTCCAGGCAACGCCAACAACAAAATGTGTGAGCCCTCAGAAAGGCAAGATGCTGACCTTTCTCTCTGCTGCTGACTGCATCATGCAGGAAGACCATGGTGGCTGATACGCTCAACAGCAAACTGCCAAAAAACTCAAATGACCAAAGGAACTGCTTGAAACATAAATTCATATTTTGTGCAACAAACCTCTGGCTGAGTGCATGTTGCTACTTGTATGGCCAGTGTGGTACAAAGCCAATTTGATCTGCAAAATGTTTTAAACCATGCTATTTAGAACATGAAGGCAAATGTCTATAATTTTTGAATGCTGTCTCAACCCAGTGCTTTTACACAATTCACCATAAATTTGATGATGAGCATCTGGAAGCCCCTGTTGAAGTTTCTTATTTAACCGTGAATGGAAACAGCTCCAGACTACAGACGAAAGCCTTGTTGTTCACATTGTGGTGACGAGGGCTGGGAAATAATGGCCGGAACACAAACTGCTGAGTAAACCGAGATGGAGCCTTTGTCAGCAAATCCTGCTGAAGATGCCTTGAACGCATCATGGAGCAGCTGAGAGAGAGTCACAGGCTCCTAACATGGCTGCCAATTCTGCTCAGGAACAGAAAGACTGAGAGCCACTCGCTAAGCCAATCTCAGAGAGACGTCCTGGAGAAGGTGGTCCCAACGTTAAGCGATCTCTGTATTAAGAACAGAGATTCACTGAAAGAATGGTAGTGTCACCCACAAGGCTGTAGTGAATTTGACCAGAATATTCACAGAATGAATCCCTGGTCAACCCACAGAGGTAGGATAAAGGGTGGCTTCCATTCACTGACCCCTCCATGGGCAAACTGTTATAAAGCTGTCACCCAAGGGTACAAACTTCTGGAGGGTGACAGCAATGAATCAAACTTTCCGAACAAAATGAAGTAACAAAGTGAAGCCAAAAGAAGCTGTGAGCATGTGCAAGTCTTTGAGGTCTTCTGGAACGGAAGTAGATGCCATTGGAAAGGATGTTGCTTCCCACCGGGATGTTCTGCGTGTCCATCCAAAGTTACTTAAAAGGATTGTCCTTGGAGACCAGGTATCCCCTTGACACTGACAACATGATTAGTGTTACAAATTCACAGACTTTCTGTAACATTTGTGAGCTACAGACATGGGTGGCTGACATTTAACTGTGGTCCTCATGATCGAGCAACAATCTCTCTTAACTACTAACCAAGCTTCTAGCCTCAGGAGGATAGTTTTGAGGCAATGCATAGTCACAACCCCAGAGCCTAGAAAGATACAGGTGATATTGAACTTTTAAGTCCTCAGGAATAAGTCAGGGTAGAGAGAAAGTATTGCAAGTAGCTGGTTGGAAATGTTGCCCTGACTGTGTCCCTTTGTAGAAAACAATGTCACTTGCCAACTGTCATCATCTGTGCATTAAAATATTAGGCAACAAGAAAAAAATCAAACTGTTCAAAAATTCACAAAAAAATATTTCACAGAGCGTCTAATCTATTTACTGAAACTATTTAAAAGTTTTGATGTTCTCTGACTAGATTGTGAGAGAATTTACTAACTGGAGAAGAGAAACTCACTAATGTAATTTTACTTACAAAGACATTGTGGAGTGTGGCACAGACTGTGTAATAAGCATTCTGGACAATGAGAACAGACAGATATTATCTTCCAGGGGAATCTCCCCTCTTCTCTCCCCTCTCTGGCAGCAAAATTTTTAGCCACAATTGCCAGCAAAACCACATCTTTAAAACCAGACACTTGCTGCTTTGCAGAGTCTACCACTGGGGCTCGGAGGCTGGGAGATGGCTCCCTGCCCCCCTTGTTAAGGAGCTCCTGTGCAAGCATGAGGACCAGAGTTCCAGTCCTCAGGAAGCACGTCAATGCTGGGTGGGCGTGGGAACCCACCTGTAACTCTAGCCTCTGAAGGTGGAGACCAGGGGCCTCCAGAGCCAACTGGCCAGCAAGCCTAGTCAAATCTGTGAGCTCTGGGCTCGATTAAGAGACCCTGCCTCAGTGGGTGATTGCCGACACCAGCTACAGGCCTCCACATACCTTCACATATACCTACACACATGCCAAGTTACACATGCATGCCCACGCACAACATGCACCCAAAACTGGAAGAAGAGAGAAGGAAACCAGAAAGGCTCTTGTTAAAAACTTCCCACGTCATTCTTTAACACTGCATCCTCCTCCTCGGCAGGTGGATGATAAGTTTCCCAGCAGGTGACCACATATCTTGGCCCCTCAGCAAATGATGGTGGCATGCATGAAGGACACACCAGAGTAAGAAAAAAATGGATGCAGTGATGGTGTTATGTTTTATAAAAATAAAGAGGGAAGAAATATGTTTGGTGGATGTGCAGTCGGGTGTGGGGGAAAGGGGTGCCTCAGTAGGCCCATGCTGAGGCATCCCTTCCCCCTGAGGGCTAGCCACACGATAGATAGTATAGTATAATAGAGTTTATTCAGGGAATGGGGAGGGGAGTTGAGGGAGTTGAGACAGAAAGACAAAGGGGACGTGGGGAGTAGAGGAGTAGAGGTCGGCCATGAGCAAGCGAGAAAGAGAGAGGGAGCAACAGGACAGAGTGAGAGCGAGAAGGCAAGAGAGAGAGGAGGGGGCAAGCAGGCCCTTTTGTAGTGGGTCAGGCACACCTGGCTATTGCCAGGTAACTGTGGGGCGGAGCCTAGACAGAATGCCAACAGACATGAGAGCGGATTAGTCTCCAGCTGTTGCTACAGCACACCGCAAACTTAGTGCTTGGAAACTGCATGGCAACGTTGACTCCCAGGCCTGAATGTCAGACTGAGCCCAGCTTCACCGGGCAGAGGTGAGCTGGGCTGTTCAAGCTGAGCAGCTAAGTTCCCGGGCTGTGGCTCCTCTCACCTCCCATAAAGCACTCGGCTCCGCTTCTGCTGCCATCCCCTCCCTCCTGCGCTATCTCACTCCCTTGATCTTATGCCTTGTGGTTTTGTTGGATTCACATAGACTGTCCTAGAAATCTGTCTCAATCGCCATCATGAAATCACGTCAACAAAATCCTACTTCTGTGGTGACATGTTCCTGGGTTCCTAGAATCCGGGTGTAGACACCTTTGAACACTGTTGTGCCAACAGTAGGCTCAGGAATCTGTGTCTTGAGTCCCTGACATGATTGATGTTTCTGATAGTGTCCCATGCTGCAGTCCCAGAGGAGCCACGTGTCTGTGAGAGGGGGTCACACAGAGCCTTCCACACAGCTGTGGGCAGATGACAACTCACGTCCCTGAGTGGGCTGTGAGCTCTTCTTCCCATGGTTGTCCCTGTCACTTGGAGAGCTTCCCATTGTGTGGCCAGTGACTAGTCCTTACTAACTGAATAGAAAATGTAGGAAATCAATGTTTGAAAGTACCGCAGTGGAAATGCAGAAACCAACCTTGAGGGTTACTCTTTCTTAAAGACACAGTATGAATAAAACCCCAAAGACTGTCACCTGCCTGTTTCTGAGATACACAGGGAGGTGTATGTGGAAGTCGTTGCTTGTTCTACCTTCCCAGGTCCCTAAACCTAGCTGAAGCTTGGCCTGAAAATTATACAGACACTGCTTTAAAAATGCCAGTGGCTCTCTGCAGAACCACTGGATCAGAGTCTTGGATATATAGCAATTATTTTTTAAGTTCTTTCAAATTATTCTAACATCCGGCCAGGATGAGAGCAGTGGCCCTGGCCAGTTTGTATTCCACCTCCCAAGGAAGAAGCATGCAGGGCTGAGGTGCCCAGTCTCTGATGGCCCTGTCTATAGACTGTCTGCTGCCGGGTCTGTCTCGGGGAGGGGATCCAGTGCGCTTGCTCTCTGGTGTCTTCATCTATTGTCTTGAGGATATATAATATATATATTATATATTGCCTGGAATGATAACTGGAGGGCGTCTGGAGTTATGATCATGATGGTCCAAGTTTCCTTAAGACCCACAGAGAGTAGAGCTGTGGTTTAATTAATAAGGACAGAGTTCAGGCTCCCAGGGACGGGCCACCCGGCAGCCGACATCCCAGGTATTAGTGATCCTTGGAACCAGTCCAAGTTGCTGCCTGGAAAGACCCTGTCTAAGGTGAGTCTCTGCTTTCCTACTCTGCTTCTCCTGCTCCTGTTTCCCATACGTACCTTTCCCATCTCTGACTCTGCATCTCTCAAGGCTGTTGGGTCCACTTTAGCTTAATGTCTGCTCAGGACCACCTTTCTAGACTCAGGTTCCGTGCCCACACAGCCCCTGAGCTTGGCTGTCCTCCGCTCTGTGTTCTGGTTTCTGGTTTCTATTTCCTCTTCCCTTCACATTCTTCCTCCTCTGCGAGCTTATGACACTTATTTTTCTCAACTGCCTTGTCCAAGATTTCCATGGGGATCTAAATCTGGTCTTCATAAACGTGTGGTGAGCTTTAAACAAATACTCATAGTGGCATTACAATAATGCCTACCAGATACGGCGCTGAGGGAATGGCCGAGCACTCGGAGGGAACAAGAGTGTGGTTTCCAGCATAAGTTTCTTAAGTGCATAAGTATCTCGGCAAGTGTCAGGAGAACCCCGACTGTTTATTTTACTTCTCGCTCAAATCAGCTTGAGGACTTCTTGCCTATAAACCGTGAAGATGCAATTATTGTGGCCATTTTGTGGGCTTTCATATTATAAAAACCACTGTTCTCCTGGTGGTTCAATATTGTGCTATTTTGAAATTTTAGGTGAAAAGCTTGATGAATTCCCGGCATTCCTCTCCATAGCAGCTCAGTTTTGTCAAGCTTGGGAATGGCGATTGATCAGAACACTTGGGAAAACTGCAACAAACTGGTCTTGAGCATGTGTTGTCTCAATAGCTGTGGCATTTTCTGTTGCTGGCAGCTAGAAATGCCGGGATAATAGGAAGATGGCATCTGTTATCGGATGCTTTTCTGTTGTGGTGATAAAATGCCAGGACCAAAAGCAACTTAAGGAAGTTTCCTTTGACTTATGAGTTCATAATGGTAATGAACACATGGCGGGAGACAGGCAGAGTGGAAAGCTGAGGTTGTTTCTCAACCACACGGGAATCAGAGGGAGAAAGAGGAAGGAAGAGGGAAACAAGACAGAGCTATACACTCTCAGAGCCCACCCCTTGTCATGGGCTTCCTGCAGCAGAACTCTGCCACCTAAAGCTTCTATAACCTCCACAAACAGACTGTTAACTGAGAACCAAGTGTTCCCATACCCATGCGTATGGTATCGTTTTATGGCTTACCGGGTGATCCTCAGGGACAGTATTCCAAGAAGTGTGTGATTAGGAGTCTCAGGTCATACATTAGCCAATTTCCATGGTTTCCTAACTGTATCAGGCTTTGGGACCCAGAAGACAGCTCATTCTCAGCTCAGTGTTCTTTGTTCTTGTAACTTGGTGCTCTCCTGGCTTTCTGTATGTGGTACTGGATGGATATCCCTGGTCTTGGTGCTCTCCTGGATTTGTGTATCTGATGATGGATGGATGTCTTTGGCTTGGGGATTCATGGTTGATTTCTCTTGTTTAACTTTTTTGAGACCCATATATTTTTATTTTATTGTATGAATGTTTTGCCTGCATGTATGTCTGTGTACCACGGTTGTGGAGGTCAGAAGAGGACATCAGACCCCTTGGAACCGGAGTTATACACAGTTTTGAACTGCCATGTGGGTGCTGGGATTTAAACCAGGAATCCCTGGAAGAGCAGACAGTGCACTTAAGCCCTGAGCCATCTCTCCAGACCCCTTGTCATCTCTTTAAATATTACCTTCCCTACACTGTTTCTATCATCTGTCTGAAATTCTGCCCTGACAATGGGTTAGGTCAGGGCTTCTGAAAGTCTCCCATACACACCTCCTTTTGGGTCCCTCCAGGGGAGAGATGCTGTTTCCTGGGTGTTGTCTGTGGTAGTTTGTGCTTTGCACAGGAGGTCTCCTGTTCATCCTCTGCCCTGTCTGTCCCTGGTGCCTGCGTGACCCACAGAGATCTGGGCCACCAAGACATAGACAGCCCTGACCCTGGGCATCACCATCTCTAACAGTAGCAAATTCCCTGAATTAATGTTTTCTAAGTTTTGATATAAAGATTCCTTGGGTTATGCTTTCTTCTTTAAAGAATTTGTTTTGCTTTTTATTTATGTTACATGTGTGTGTTTGTGTGAGTGTATGTCATGTGTGTAGGAATGTCCAAGGAGCCAGAGAGGTGTCAGATCCCTGGGAGCTGAAGTCATAGGCAATTGAAAGCCTCGCCATATGGGAGCAGGGGAACTGACCTCAGATTCCCTGGAAGAACGGGACGTACTCTTAACCACTGATCTGTTTCTCCAGGTGCCCCCAGGGTTTTTCTCTTTTGATGTCAGTTCAGCTGCAGTTGAAAGGTTTTTTTTTTTTAATTAAATATTGTTGCAATCAGTTTTGGTGCTAGTTGGGAAGGGTGCCATCATATCACAGGGGACACCGACAGGCTGCTTCGCTGTCTGCATAGTGAGGCCACTAGAGTCAAGCTTCAGTTCATTCCCTTCTGCATGAGTGGGTCTGTGGTGCTTCTGTTGTTCCCAGCATTCCTGCTCTTCTCATGCTACGCTCCTGTTATGTGGGTTCTTAGGACAAGCCACTGGTGGCTTGCTCCGGGACTGGACTGGGTTAATAATACAGACCCGTGCCTGAGGTCTCATGAGAAAGTCGCTACCCAGACTATTCACATGTCTGGGTCCCTCCTGGCGTCTGGAAGCCCTCTCTCTCTTCACTGGGACATCGATACACACATGTCAGGAAGTGTGTCTAGGGAGCCCATTGTCTGACTTCAAGTGTGCCTGACCTGTCTCCAGCCTCCTCATCTTAATATGATGCGCTGACTCCTCTCCCTGATTGTAAAGTGAATCCTTTGGAATTAAAGATAAAATTTTTCAAATGTATGAGAAATAGTTGTCAGTTAAAAGCACCACATTTTGTGCAGGCTAATAGGGTAGACTGTGGTGTGTTGGGAAGACTCCAGGAGCTAGTAAAAACTTTCCACATTCTTGAGTTGAAGAATTCTGGGAAAATCTAAAGTGTCAAGAGTTTTAAGTGCCTACTGTGTATTACTGCACATTAATGACAGTGTTGAGAAAGTGAACCTAGGCAGATGCTAAATTTAAATGGTCCAAACAGTTTGGCAGTTTCTTAGAAAACTAAATATATCTTCCCTTACAACCTAGCAATTGTGCTTCTAAGCACCCACTGAACAGAGCTGAGAGCTGTGTTCATGCAAAACCCACAAATGAAGCCTTATTCATAGTCTCTGAGTCTTCAAACAACCCAGTAGGTGAATGACTAAATACAGACTGGTCCTCCACCCAGACACTAGAGTGTCCTTCACAGGTGAGGGATGCTCTGTCAAGACACAAACAGCGCAGAGGTGGTCTCCACGCTCATAGCTCAGGGAAAAAAGACAGTCCATAAAGGCTACCTGCTATGTAACTGACCCATGACTCTCAGGAAAGCACCCAAGTGTGGAAACAGGAGAAGGGCCAGTAGATACCAGCAGGAGAGAGAGGGAGAAGGGCATGTGTGGAAGGCTTGTAAGACTGTGCTGCCACTGCCAGGCGGTGGTGGCTCACGCCTGTAATCCCAGCACTCTGGGAGGCAGAGGCAGGCGGATCTCTGAGTTCGAGGCCAGCCTGGTCTACAGAGTGAGTTCCAGGACAGCCAGGGCTACACAGAGCAACCCTGTCTTGAAAAAAAAAACCAAAAAAAAAAAAAAAAAAAAAAAAAAAAAAAAAAAAAAAGACTGTGCCGCCACGCCGCAGGTCTCTGCAGTGCTGGCCGCATCATGTCTGTCTGGACAGAATGCACTACAGTAGGAATGAACCCATGTGTATTTGGATGTACACATGGTAGGTCCATTGATTGGAACAAACACACCGGTCTTGGGATGTTGAGAGGCATGAGTGCACATCTGGGGTGAAGGGCATATAACTACAATAGTCACAGTACTTTCTATTTCACTCTTCTGTGTGAATCTAAGGTGATTATTTAAAAGTTTATTAATTTAAACAAAATTTAAGTTTATTGATTTTAAAAAGCTTACAGATTGTAATGAGGTTATATTGCCACCATCGGAGTAGCTGCCATCAACTGAAAAAAAAATAGATACTCCAGGGCCTTAAGAAAGTACCTGCCCCACTCATGGCTCTGGCTTTCTGGAAAGGTCCTGGGGTGACAGAGGCAGGAACATTGTCATCTGGGGCTTGGGAAGGAGGGATGAAATAAAGACCTGGGACATCATCACCACTGCGGAGTGAAAAGGGGGGTGGGTGAGGTGGGGGGGCATCGAGCCATCAATGCACAGCAGCTGAGGTAGGGGGTGCTGGGCAGATGCCTGCACCTCAGAAACCTCTAAAAAGAGCTGGGAAGCCAGGCCGGGAGGTCTTCACCTGTAATCCCTGCATGTGGATGCTCAGACAGGAGGCTGGTGAATCTAAGCTATCCTAGGCTACATGGTGTTTCTCTTGAAGAGAGGGGGGGGTAGAGAGGGAGGAAAGGAGGAAGGGAGGGAGGAAGAGAAGGACAAAGGGAGAAGGAGGAGGGAAAGAGAAAGGGTGAGGGCATAAGAATGAGTTCATATGGTACACACACATATACACATACACACATACACACATATGCACATATACATCACATGCCCACACATTCTCACACGTATACATACACACATGTGTACACACATTCACACACATACACACATACACATATGCACATATACATATACACATACATGTATACAATACACACATATGCACATATACACACATATATACATACACACATATGTGCACACAATCATACACACACATACACATATGCACATATACATACACATACATATATACATACACACATATGCACATGTGCACACACGTTCATACATGCACATTCATACATATTCACACACATATGCACATATAGATACACATACATACACATGTACACATACACACATATGTGCACACATACATACACATACAATTATACACACACATATACACATTCACACATACACACATACATACATTCACACACATATGCATACACACATGTGCACACATACATACACATGCACATATACATATATACACATACATATGCATATACAAATACACACATACACATACACACATACATATACACACACACACAGAACAGAAGGAAGAGGGGAAGGAAGAAGGAGGAAAGAGGAATCAGGGAGAGGAAGGGATGGGAAAAGGCTGTGAAGGTAGTTGAGAGATCGTATTTCTGACACCTCTTGATTCTTAATGAAAAGCAGTCTCTATCTATAGGCACATACTAGCATGTGCAGATGCAGAGGTATAGAGAGATTGGCAGCTATAGAGTGGTGTACTTGTAGCCAGAGCACACACAACAGTTGTGTGTGTGTGTGTGTGTGTGTGTGTGTGTGTGTGTGTGTGAATTTGTACTTCTTGTCTGTTCTGCACACACACAGATGGTCAGGCAGCTCGCCACGCCACAGTGGAAGTACAAGCAGCAGCTGCTGATGAACACGCTCCCTCTCTACAGCCTGTGGAGTTCTCTTTGCTAACTCAGGCCCCGCTGGGATAAAGCAGCTTTCCAGCACTGTCCCCGTCCTCCTTCGCTCAGCGTGCCAGGAGGAGCCCAGTGCCACGTATGGTTTCTGGCAAATCCGTGTGTGTTCATGTGGGTCTGACTGCCCGTGGCTTTCCCCGGCCCACACGTCGCCAACGCCCAGGCAGGTTGTAATTTGCTGCCACTGCTCGGTGACGCTCACTCCTCCATATGTCACTGGAGGTCTTTGGATGAGAATGTGCAGTGGTGGCTGCGTGAGAGGGTCAACAACAGAAGATCGGCCAGATAGAGTTAGGCTCTAAGAATGGTGTCCCTTTGTCCCCAGTCTGCCTTCCTGGGTTGGACCTCATTCCCTGCTGTTGCATAAGCTGCTGAGAAATGGGAATAGGAAGGGCACTGGAGCCACTGGGGACACTTCTGCCTGAGGCTGCACAGGGGGAGAACTCGTGAGTGGGAACAGGCCCGACATTGGCACATTGGCAATTAAATTCAACTGGATGTGGGAAAAAATCAACACAGGGCTCAAACCAGACCCAAGAAAAAGAAAAGGAGGAAAAAAAAAAGGAACCAGAACACCACCTTTTAAATTTAACAGGGACTTAAAAGGGTATTTAAAAAAAAAAAGTTTTGGTACTAATAGTTGGTTGTAAGGCCTTCATTTAAAGGGTCTTTTGTTGAGTTAAAACTCAAGAAGTCTTTCAGTGCCTCCACTCTTCCTGAATTCTCTGTCCTTGAACATAATGACATTAATTCCCTTGAAATTTGTTTTAGTGAACAGTTTTCGCAACTGAAAGGAAGAACAAAGGGTCACTAAGTAGTCCACATTCTCTCCCTCCGGGAACCTGCAGACACCACAGAGCTTGCTTACAGCTCCTGCCCTGCTGCAAATCTCGCTAGGTTTGGAGTCAGGATCTGGGGACTCCCAAGAGTCCATGGGGTAGAAGAGAAGATGGCACCGTGGAGGGGGACACTAGGATGGAGTCCAGATGATGCAGGCAAGGAAACTGAGTCTCTTCTGGGTCTCCAGAAGGAGCACTGACTGCCCTGCATCCTAACTTTGGAGTTTCTCATGCCCAGAATTTTATCACGAGATGTGTACAGTGGGCAGCCACAGGAAGTAGATGCAAGCTAGAGCCCTCGTTCCTGTTGGCGTCACAGCAATGGTGGGAAGCTCTTACAGGTTTGGGGAGTGGGAGAGCCGGGCAGGAGAAGGGTCAGTGAGGTGGGAACCTCACCTCACTCCCTATGTCCTGTGCCTCACCGGTCAGCATACGCAGAAGGAGCCTTCCAGTTCCTTAAAGACACGTTCCAGGCATTATAGGATGCTTTCCGTTGTGATGTACAAAAAAGGATAAAAGAGGCATTAAAGGGCTCTGTGAAGTCTAAACAGTAAAGGATGTGCTCAAATATTTTAAGTTGTAACAGTCTTCACACAAATCATAAATCTTCCTTTGGCAAAAACAAGATTAAAAGTTAACAGAATGGGAGACATATTCAATTGACCACGAATTAGTGTTCTGACACATGAGAGAAACAATGAATTAATTACCAGAAGAGGAAATCTGAATGACCGATAACAAAAGATGCTTGCGTTCAAGACAGGCAAGTGGAAGGGATGGGAAGGAGCGGGGTTATTCCCTCTTCCTGTACAGAGTTGATGGTGAAATTAAGCAGCCTTGCTACGCAGCTACAGTGTGGTTCTTGGGAAAGAACCTGATTGTTCTGGGAGCCTGAGTTTGCTTGTGACATCTTGGAGAGAAACTTGAGGAGCCTGGGAACTTGAAGCCTCCTTTATTTGCTAGGGACTGAGCTGTAGACACACACTGGTGAGTCTCCTAAGGTAGAAGGGTCTTCTACATGTGGACTGTCTGCTCAGTTCTGAAAAGCTGAAAGACTGCGACAGGAAAATCTCTTGATTTAGAAATAATTTTTAACATGCCATTTACTTAATGGTGAGATTAAATATTTCTATATATATGTATATGTGTATATATATGTATATATGTATATGTCACATATATAATTTAAATGTAAATAAACGACATATCAACACTATTTTTTTTTTGAGACAAGGTCTTTCCATGCAGCCCAGGCTGGCCTCAAATTCCTGAGTCTCTTGTTTCAGTCTTCCTGGGATTGCAGAAGGTACATCAGGCTTGGCTGAACACAATACATCTTAGAAACCCAGATCGGCAAGATAGTTCAGCAAATAAAAGTGCTTGCCACCAAGACTGACCACTTGAGTTCAGTCTGCAGGGTCTGTGATATGGAAGGAGACATTTGACTCCCACAAGTTATTGTCTGATCTCCATACATGTGAGTGTGTCCACATGCATGCATGCACAGACCACACACACACACACACACACTCACACACAAACAATGTAAAAAGTATCAATTAGAATATAAAGACAAATGGAAATTGATAGGATATAGAGATAATGTACTTTGGAATTCTAGAAGCAAAACTATGCAATACAAATATAGGTGCATTTTACTTTTTCTTTTTTTTCTTTTTTTTCTTTTATTTATTTATTTTCTATATTCTTTGTTTACATTCCAAATGATTTCCCCTTTCCCGTTTCCTCCTTCCCCTTAAGTCCCATAAGCCCCCTTCCCTTTGCCCATTTCCCAGTCAACCCCCTCCCACTTCTCTGTCCTGGTAATCCTCTACATTGCTGCATCAAGCCTTTCCAGGACCTGGGCATTCTCTTTCCTTCCTTCTTGGGAATCATTTCATATGTTAAGTGTGTCTTGGGTATTCGGAGCTTCTGGGCTAATATCCATTTATCAGTGAATGCATTCCATGTGTGTTCTTTTGTGAATGGATTACCTCACTTAAGATGATATTTTCTAGTTCCAGCTATTTGCCTAAGAATTTCATGAATTCATTGTTTTTAATTGCTGAGTAGTATTCCATTGTGTAAATATTCCACATTTTCTGTATCCATTCCTCCATTGAAGGACATCTGGGTTCTTTCTAGCTTCTGGCTATTATAAATAAGGCTTCTATGAACTTAGTGGAGCATGTGTCCTTATTGTATGCTGTGGAATCCTCTGGTATATGCCCAGGAGTGGTATAACAGGGTCCTCTGGAAGTGTCATGTCCAGTTTTCTGAGGAACTGCCAGACTGATTTCCAGAGTGGTTGTTATAGGTGCATTTTAAAAATACTGATACATATATTTATATTAGTAGGCTACAAATGTAATATTTGATATGCACCCATATGCACACACTGGATTCTACTTGGATCATGATATATATGTGTGTGTGTGTGTGTGTGTGTGTGTGTGTGTGCGCGCACACATGTGTGTGTGCATGCGTGTGTGTATACATATAAACATATGTATTTTTTACATTTTTATTACATTTAATTTTGGGGGGTATATGTATTTAGAATACATGTGTGTACATGACATAGCACATGTGTGGAGGTCAAAGGACAAGGTGCAGGAGGCATTTTCTCTCCCTCCATCATTTAGGTTCTGGGGATTAAATCCAGGCTGTCAGCCTTGCCAGTTAGAGCCTTTACCAGCTGAGCCATCTTGCAGGCCCCCTGTATTATTTCATAAGTGTAAAAATTCCTTTCTTTCTGCATTTTGAGACCTACTGTGCCCCACTGTGCACCTACTGTGCAACAGCACCTGGGCTTCTGACTCGTATCTTTCTCCATCTCTTTTCCGCAGGGGATGCTAAGGACGCACGTGCCTCTGGAGGAATGGATATTTAAGGGATGAAGGGATGCACGGTTATTTCATCTCTGAGGCTGATGGAGGGGAGCGAGCACAGAAGCATAGTTTGTTTAAAAGAGTCTTGGCCTCTCCTGGCCCCTCCTCCCCTCCTCCTTCCCTCTTCTCCTCCCTCCTCCTCTCCATCTCCCCTTCCCCTCTTTCCCTCCCTCTCCTCCCCTCCTCCTCCCCTCTCCCCCTCCCCTCCTCCTCTCCATCTCCCATTCCCCTCTTTCCCTCCCTCCACATTGCTTTCTTTGGCTTCCTCCCTCCCTCCCTATCTTCTCTTTCCTTCTTAAACTTGTTATAATTAGAAGTTAATACATTAATCTAAACTGTGGGAATGCAGAAATACAAATTTTTCTTTTTATTTTGCTGTAACTTTCAATTTCAGAAAGCAGAAAACCAAATAACATTAAAAAAAAAAAACCTACCTAGAATTCAAGACTAAAAATAAAACCATAAACTGTAGACTCCACTAACAGGGGTAATTGAAGAAGCAACGCGGAACTTGTTTGGTGCACTGTGTTTCACAGAGGGTTGCTTAGGACACGGCTAGGGCCTCAGCTGCAGGTTCCCTGTTGTGTAGGCGACAGTTACTCAGCACTGACCTCCCTCCCTCAGGAACAGCTCCCAGTCTCTCAAAACCTCTGCTGGGAGAGCCTTTATGGGCTTCAGTAAGTGGTTTCTCTGTCCTGAAGCAAGTGGTTCCATTTTGGGGCCACACAAAACTATTAAGAAAATTCTTGATTTTGAGGAGAAACCTATTCCTGTGGACTCCACCCCCTGGGAGATTAAATTCACTGTTCCCACAGCAGGAGCGCTTTTATGACACGAAGATGGCTAGTCTACATCTGTAAGCATTTAATGTCTAAAAGCATAGGGGGATTTATACAGAAATGCAGTCTCGTGAGCCTCGAGTGGGGTGTCACTAGGAAGTGTCAAAATGTCTGTGAACCTGAATTTCAAAAGTTGGCTTTGAGAATCTGAAGGAAACCGTCAACAAGGCCAGGCTGATGTTGTATAGTGAGCATCTCTGAGCATCGGGGAGAAGGAGACTTCCTAGGATAGGGTTCATAATTGATGAGCAGTGTTATCAGATGGGAACACAGATGTGCAAAAGGGAACTGGATGCCTGGCTAAAACCTGATCGGAGCTGATCATCTCCCTATGAATGGCACTGCATATTTTATAAGGGAGTAACAATGCCCTGCTGATCACTGTCAAAGCCAGATCATGGAGGGACCTGATGCTGGCATCGCGGGTCAGCCTGACGTACAGCCGAGCCTGACAGCGGACATTCCCTACATGATTGATATTTATTGGTTAGTTTCTTCTTTTACCTGCTTCAAAAATGACGTATGGATAGGAAAGGTATTGCAATATTAGAGAGTTTATTGGCTGATAACAGTTGTTCAAGTGATCTGAGATGTGATACATCATTGTGGGAAAACACAAAGAGGAAGGAAGGAGATCATCTCTCAAGTTCCCGTGGTTACTAGATGATTAGGGTGTCAAAGCAGGTAAAAGGCCACAACGACTTCAAAACCACCAAAACTATTAAGACTGGTGTCAGCCAGTCAAGGTAGACTTTGTTAAAGTCCTTTCTCATGTCCCTATTGTTACTACTTTACCCACAAACCCTTTCTACTATGGCTCCCCCATGATGCCTCCCTTGCCTCTTCCCCAGCTCCTCTTCACCTACCCCATCCCTTCTCCCAGTTATGAACTGCCACCTAAACCCAGCTTCTCCCAAGTGGAAAACTACATCTTCAGACAGCCTTCCCACAGAGCAGACTTGAGGGTTTCTCACCATGGATGATGGAAAATAATTATTTCACAAGCTTTCCTCCACCATCCCCTGACCCACAAGGGCTACAATATGTTTGTTCTTTTTCCCCCTTTATTAAATTCAGTTTTGTCTGCAAGATTGCACAACCCCTTTCTCCGGTGGAGAAAGATTGAAGGCAGATTAAAACCTCAGGGCACTGAATGGTGCTCACATCTACAAGGCTTTTGCTATCGGTTGTACAAAGTCAGCCCTATTACAGACAGGAGACTTGCTGCAAGGAAGCTTTGTACTGTTTGCCAGAGACTAGGAGTACACGATTTGAAAAGCCACAGAATTAATTTCTGTACTCAGCACTGTGAAAACTTGTAACAGGAGAGCCTGTGTCCAGCTCCTGTCATCTGGATTACCCTGTCGCCACAGAGCAAAACACCCCAACCCAGTCACTAGAGTGTGGTGGATTAACTCATGGTGAATGGTTCCCACATCTTTATGCTGTCTGATGGTCTAACCTTTTAGCTGCCTAAGTTGGCTCCTGGCTAGCACCTGGCTCTTTTGACTGTGACAGTGAGGCTGCCCCTTGAGCTTGCCCATGGATGGTAAGAAAGGTGGTGATCAGGAAAACGGGAATGGATTGGCAAGGACACAACCTCAATTCTGTCCTTAACATTTCAAATGCACAAGAACAGTGACTCTTTCCAGAACTTCCCTAGCCTGGTGCCCACTTGAGAAATTTGCTCTCCAAAACTCAAACCTCAGTAATTGGTAAAAACGCATTGGAAGAATTTTCAATATTTTCGAAGCTGAAAATATGCCCATATAGTTAAAACAATCCCAGAGGGATCTGGAATGAGGACCGGCCAGGCTGGATGAGAGGCAGTCTAGAGCTGAAGGCCCAGCATGGGGGAGAGTATGCCAATGCCAAATTACTGGCTGGGATTTCTGAGCAAGAATCAAGTATTTCAGGCCTCCAGCATTTGGGGAGATTATTTTAACAGGGAGAGCTGCAGCACCAAGACAATCATTTGTTTTCTTGAAATACAAATTAAGAAATTGTGTGGCTTGATGTTTACCTTTCCATTAAGATTTTAGCATTGTTCTCAACAACACCACTGAGGCAGAGGCCTCTGTGTTGGAGGTCCAGAGTCTCAAGGACCCAGAGAAGGGCTCGTCATTGGCTCACGGCCCCGCCTCAGATGACTCCCAACTCTATGGATCATAAGCCAGGAGGAGGCAAGAAGAAGAAAGCAGGGCTCACTGAGAAAGTGAGCAAATAATTCTCAGTTATGGGAACAGAGAGGAGCCCGAAGAGGCAGTGAGAAATAGTAGATGAGCAGCACTCGTTGTTGTTGTTGTTGTTGTAAAATAGGAAATTTGTTTTGAATTTGCTTCCAACAGATGCATAGCATGGTGAGTGAGGAGTTGAATGTCATTCCAGGTTCAAATTTAACTTTGGAAGTGAAAGTTGGGAAGGTATGCCTCGTTTCACAGAAACTAAGCATGTATCCAAATGTTCTTACATAAGTGTCTCATAGGCACGGATTGGACTTGAGGAGCCTGGTTGGAGGCTTCATGTGGGCTGGAAGCTGTCTTGTTCATATATAGATGCTGTCTAATGTTCTCCCCCATCAATCATTCGTGTCTTGTGCAGTCTGATTCTGTTCATCTTTAAAAAGCAAGACAAAACAGTGTTTTCAAGAAAGCCCTAGAGGGAGACCTTGTTATTGCTTGTTACAGGACTGTAGGATAAGCACATAGCAGGTCCTTCCTAATTAGACCGAATATACTATTACGTGAGGAAGCTACCTTCCCTTTCCACGAAGAGTTCCTTTGCTTTACCAGTCTCCTGCCATGTTCTTATGCTGAGATGTGTCTACTGGTGATGCTGCTGTTTCTCATGGTGCAAGCCTGCACTCTCAGGACAAGACAGGTGCATCCTTTGGCTAGCCAGAGGCAGAGTCACATGATGCTTGCTTCTAACTCAGTTACAGCGGTTTGCCCTGCCTCCAACAGGGTCTGTCTCTACCTGGGTTCTACGAATCAAAGCCCTATACCTCAGGGTTCTTTCTAGAGTAACAGAACTTATAGAATGTGTGTGTGTGTGTGTGTGTGTGTGTGTGTGTGTGTGTGTGTGTGTGTGATTTATTAAGACTTACAGGCTGTGATGCAGCTAGTCCAACAATGTCTATCTACTAACAGAAGGTCCAAGAATCCAGTAGTGTTTCAGTCCAGGAGGCTGTGTGTCTCAGCTGGTCTCCAGTATATACCAGAATCCCAAAGAAGTAGGCTCTAATGTCAGTGAAGGCATGATCTTGCCAGCAAGGTGAGAGCAAAGAACAAAAGCTTCCTTTTTCCATGTCTTTATATAGGCTGTCAGCAGCAGGCATGGCCCCGATTAGAGGTAGGTCGTCCCACCTCATAAGATCCAGGTTAGAAGTGAATCTTTCCTCCCAGGGACTAGACCACCAACCAAGGTGTGTACATGGAAGGACCCATGGTTCCAGATATAGATAGCAGAGGACGGCCTTGTCTATCAGTAGGAGGGGAGACACTTGTCCTGTGGAGGTTTGTAAGGTACTCTATTGGGAGTTTACTCATCAATATTGAGTCAGGCGTGAAGACATCCTCTGAGAATTCTACTGATAATCAAGACCCCTGGGGATCAGAAACCATGGCTGTTGAGCTCTGTCTCATTTTGAGCCACAGACTCCAGAGCTCAGTGAAATCATTGCTGCTGATCCCCGTGTTTAGGAGATTTTTGTTACTTATCTAAAGAGAACTGGAACACCGTGACTTTGTAATATTCAGGACATTTAGTCCAGGTTATCGGCAGAGTGATTTGTTATTTTTAATTGTGCGGTTCTTAGAGGGTAGGAAGCACCTCGAGTGTTTGCTGCTTTTATCTTTCCCTCTTCGGAAGCAGTCCTGTTTGAGTCTCCTGGGATGCAAGGGCCTGATTGCCCACGAGAGACCAGAGGCATTTACAGCCTTACAGGCGGGCATGTAGGAATAGCACCCTTTTGTTCTTTAGCTAATCTCTGAAGGTTTGTTTACAGAGCATTGCCTGCCACCTTCCTCACGCTGGACAGCCTCTCTGGCCCCTCAGGAGAAGCCAGAAGTTTTTATGCTGAACTTGATTGCAAGCTTGTTGCCTCGCTGGTAGAAAGAGGGGGCCGTGGACCCACAAATGGCTCATTCTCCTTCCTCCGGGAGGCAAAATCACTGCCAGCGATAGTCACCCTTCCCTACCTACAGCCTGACAACCATCTGGACAAAAAGAAAAACACAGATCTAAACGCTGCCCCAATGTCATTAAAATCATGCTATCAAAGATTCCAAGGCAGGCAGATAAAAGACCCTTTGTTGCTGAGGTGTTTACTGAGTTATTTCTAGAAATTAATTGGCCTCAGAATATGAGAAGGGATTGTGTACAAAATATCCTCCATAGAAATCTGTACTTAAAACCCCAGTTACAAACACAGCTCGTATTCATTACAGAAGCCAGGAGAAGCCCAAAGGAGAAAGAGAAAATGGCCTCTAACCTTAGTTCTTGTGGAATAGCGTTATTAGAATTGTGGAGGTATCCTTTATTTTTATTTGTCGACGTGAAGCTATCGAGAGGCCAGAGATGAAACTCCCCATTGCCCTCTGATGCACAACATCCTAATCTGTGCTCTTCCCACATCATTATGTATCTGCCTGTGGTGTAGCTTCATGCTCTGTGTTCTTTCGTGCAAGCATTTCATAATTTATGGGATTATATCCTGTTCTCTGAGCCAGACTTGTTTCCCACCACTGTCTCACTGTCCTCGGCACAGCAGTGAGTGCCCATCCACCACGGTTTCTGAGCTCGATGTATACAAGCGGGGCTGCTAGATCAAGCTATGACATGTTCAAGGCTTTTGATGATTCCTCTAAGATTGTGCTGCTGAATCCCCCTGGTTTGATGGTCAGCAGTTGCAGTATCTTGGACTCAGGTTACCAGAAGAAAGCTCCACTGAGGAACAGAACAGAACAGATCTCTAGGATGCAGACTGTCTCCTCAGTAGGTGGGTTACTCAGAAAAGCAGGCCATTTGCCAACTGTTTGACAGCTAGTGGCTTCTGGTGTGGTTTCAGCCTGGTCACTCCAGGAACCATGGTCCCAGTCCCTGGTCAGATCACTGGGAACTGCTCTCAGCTTACCGAGCTTCAGCTTGTGCCTTCCATTTTAAGCCGAGCAGTTGGGAAGTTCCCAACAGGTCGTGAGGTAGCCTGAGGATTTGCAGTTTTGTAGGATCTGGGCTACACTTCCCTCTGTGTTTAAGTATTTGTCCTGAGTCTGGATAAACTTGCTGAGAAGGAATCTTGTATCAGGCTTAGAGAAAGTTGATGGCCTGTGAGTGGGTGGGGCCACCTCCCAGATGAGAGGTGAACACACAATACAGGACACGCCCAGTGGTTGCTCATGCATGTAGTCTTGGAACCTTCAGAGGCCACTCTTGAGGTCCCATGGCAACCATGGTGTCCTCATCCACACAGGCCTTGTCCCTGCCCCTGGGGGGTTTGGGCTCCTCTCCCAGGCTCACTTCTCTTCTCTCTCTTGACTTCTGTGCTTCTAGGGCATGTTCTCGCTCTCTCTCTCTCTCTCTCTCTCTCTCTCTCTCATTTTTGTCATGATATTCTTGTATGTGTTTTAAGTGTCTCCACTTTTTTTTCTTTTAGTCTTAAATATGTGACCTAAATATTGGAATATAAATCTAGAAGTGTTCATAATTTTAATTGCTAAAAATGTAATTGTTATAACCTATTTTGCATTCCATTCAAGCTTTTAATTTTCCTGGCAGTAGAAACTGTGTCTATAAATTCTGGGCCATGTCAGTTTCCCTTGCCCTGTTTGCTGCTTCCTGAACTCCTATGTCTTTGGAAGTGGGCAGGAGGCATGGTGTTCACTAACTCTGGATCATTGTCCATTTATACTTTCATATTTCCTGTCCTGAAGCTTTCCCAAGTCCTCTTGTGCCCCTGTTCACAGCATCCCAGCATCCTCTGCCACACCTGGTCAGAAAGGGAACCTATGACAGTCCAAAGTCCACAGAAGTCCAATTTAGGGAACCAATGAGTTTTTATTCTCTTTACCAACAAGAATCTGGACGAGGGGGCTACTTACCGGAGCCAGGGTGTCTCAAGTAGCCCGACTAAGAAGCCCACCCTAATACAGACAGGACTCCAGAGAGCAGAGGAGGCTCACTCAGTACAGCTGAGCCTCTCCTCAGCCTTTCCCTCCATGATACTGCTGTCAGTCAGAACGCCCCCCACCCCCCCCTCAGTTGTTCTCAGCTTCTGTAACCTCAGAGTCAGAGCCCTCAGGAGTCTGGTAAGTTTCCCAAATATGTGCAGTTTGTTTGCTTCCTGAGTCTTACATGTCCTCTACTTCCTCCTGGAGGGAATGTTTGGATTCAGAGAAGGCTGTTGTGCAATGTGTGGGGTTGAGGAGGTCAGAAAACCAGTCTGGACCAGCCTTTACTTCCCCAGCACTCACTGGTGTGCAAGCACCTTGCAAGCTCACCCACTCTGATAATCCCTCGAGTATGGTTGGCTCACTGTAGCCACAGGTTTTACACCCTAGATTTAACAAGTTATATGCGGAAAATATTTGGGGAAATTTGCATCTGTGTCAAGCATTTATAGACTTGGTCACTGTGTTAGGTATTATAAACAGTTGAGCTATTATTGCATGTAGGAAGATGTGTACATGTCATCATCCATGAACACTGGTGTCCATGGGGATCTGGGAACTAATTCCTTTAGATGCTGAGAGAGCATCGGTTCTTCCTAAAGAGCAGGACTTCATTTATGGTATCCTCATGTCCCTGGGGCATTTCCCTCAATCCTACTTCCACTCCACACCATCCGACCTTGGCTACATATGGTTTTAAAATCCTAATTTTGTAATGCCCCAAACTATGGCATAGCCATCACTAAGGAACCAAAAGGACTGTCTGAAATAAACACTAATTTCAATCCATCCCATCCCTAGTTCCACTTGGAGAGTCAATCCTGAACCCTTGACACAGGGTCCTCTGAGAGGCTGCCTTTCTTGCCTCTAGGAATCTGTCAGCGGTGCCCCAAATCACATGGCATGGTCAGACATGGGTCCCCGCCAGTCTTACACTCTTCTTTGTTCCCAAATGGTCTGATTCCCACCCTGCCTCCTGAGGAAACTTACAGTCTCAACTGCTGGATTCTTTCACAGGCTCTAAGCCATTGTAGGGTTAGCACAATGACACACTATTAGTTCCTTGTCTTATTGCTGTGACGAAAGACCCAGACAAACACCTCTTAAGGACGGGTTTATTCCAGCTCACAGTTTGAGGGTACGGTCTGTCCGTCTGTCATGAGGGTAGTCATGGCGGTGGTGGTGGGAGCTTGAAGCAGCTAATCACTCTGCATCTGTAATCGGGATGCAGAGTGGTACAGAGAGATTCATCTTCACGTTCCCTCATTTTCTCCTTTTTTATTCAGTTCTAGACTGCAGCCCATAGGCTAGTGTTACCTACGATTAAGGAGCAATTCCACAATTCAGTTAACTTAATCTTGACCTTCCTCACAGGCTGTCTGGAAGCGTATTTGTCAGGGGACCCTGTCGGGCTAACATATTAACCATCAACAGTATCAAAGCAGTAAGATGGCGGGGTTTGGGGTTCAGTGTTGAGGTTCTTCTTAGGACCTAGTGGCAGCCACACTTCGCGCCTTGTCCTGTATTCTCTGCCCTAGGAACCTAAGGATCCTGTGTTCTAGTTGGGTTCAGCCAGGGAGGTATCTGCCCTGGATCCACTGAGGCAGACAAGGAAGGGTCTCTGGACCCGCCCTCTCTGTGAAGTGGCCTTGGCTCCCCGGCTCCCCACAACCTTGCGGTCTGTATTCTGAGACCCTCTTGCCCTCACGCCCCGTGGATGTCGTGCCAGCGCTGCTCTGACTTCCTACATAATTCCATTCAGGTCTTAGACACCCAGCCCCATCTGTGGTGATTGTCTGCACGAGTGGCCCCTGCCCCTTGCTTTCTCCTGAGATCTTGCTCCAGCAGAGCTTCTGATCCAGGTAGGGAGGGATGTGCTCGGTGCTCTGGATGTCTGTGGGTTAACCTCTGCTCGTTCACAGCAAGGGCAGGAAGGATATCCCAGAAGCAGCGCACTGACTGTGTAGTGGTCTCCACGATTCAGGTGTCTAGCCTCAGGAATGACTGCTGTGGACACCGCACAATGGGGTGGTGTCTGATGCTTGATGTGACTGTCAGTGTGACTGGACTGGAATCCACTGAGATAATGCCTCGGGAAAGGACTGGGAGGGAATTTCTGGGAAATATCAACTGAGAGTGGGGTCTCTTTACCAGAGCAGTTGCTACCCTGTACCTCGGGGTGTTAGGGTTTGAGACAGTTTTCAAGGTGGGAGCTGCACCTTCTGGAATAGTTGTGGACACCCCACATAACACCCATCAGACCTAATGTCACTGGAAGTCTAAACCTCTGGTGGTGCCTGGTGCCTGATGTTCCAGATTCACAGTCTCTCTTATCAAATTTGAATTAATACTGAGATCATTCCTGACTTCTGAGCACTCAGATGAGCTGGCGACTTGCCAGGGCCACAGTTGTACAGACGAGGTGAAGAAGAACTCAGTGGTCCTACAGGCTCAAATGTGTGCCTGGACAGTCACCCCACTCTTTGGCCACGTGAATTTTCACCCCAATGGAAAAGTGATACTCACAGCATTGTGCCATGGGAGCCTGTGAGGTCAACACACGAGGCCTCGAAGTCTGAACCTCGGAACTTCGGGGCACACAGTGGAGCCCCTAGTAGTGTTTTTGTCATGTGGCTCCCTGTGCCTCATTATTCTGGGGGGTCCTGTACCCCATCTCTCTCTGAATGTGCGATATAGCTGATGGAATCTTCCACTGAGCTCATTCAAATAGCACAGGAATCTAGACACGTTTGATGGGTCGAAACCTTGGGTTCTGCATATCCACTCCTGTGGCTCTGTGGGTCAGGACCTGGGTCAGCGGCTTTAGAGATCCAGTCTGAAAGGTGTAAGGAGAACATGCCTTAAAGACTGCAAACATGAAGCCAGGCAGTCACTTCTGGTGTCACTGTATGCTGCGGGTCCCCCACTGGCCCAGCGGGAGCCATCTGGAATATCTCCACTGCGGAAGCGGCTTTCCTGGGCCTGAGTGTCTATATCACGTTTGTCCTAAAGGAAAGGCTCCAGACAAAGAATCTGTGGCCATGAACACAGATGGCTGTGAGTCACCTTTCATTCAGTGAGTGAGAAAAGGGACTCAAGTGCTATTGGCTGACACCCACGGCATTGTGGCTTAGGAGAACTTATGGAGAGTTCTAATTTATCTGATTGGACATAGGATTTCAGACGTGATCGGTATCCAGGATTTTCCAAGAGTAAATGTAGCTCAGGGTCCAGCGTTACTAGGAAGGGTGTAGACATACATTAAATGTGGCCACAGAAACCAAACCCTGTTTCAGAAGTGAGAAGCTGTGTGCAACCCTGCTTCTCCGGCGTGTACAAAGAGCGTGGCTAAGAGGTCAGGATCGTGGACAATCAAAGTATTTCTCTGGAGAAGGCAAACAACGGCAAACGCATCCCTGAGGAGTTTCCCGGGGCTAGGCGTGAAGGTGGCGGCCTTGTGGTATGTCTCAGCCTTTCAGCAAAGCCTGGTCTTGTCAGCGAGTACTAAGAAATACTGCCTTCCTGTGACAATGTTCAACTGGGTATTTCATACCACGGTGACAGGGTATAACAGAACAACTGGAGAAGAGGGGGGAAGTGCTTGGGCTGGTTTCAGAGAGGTCTATTCATTGTGGAGGGAAAGGGAGAGTGGACAGCTTGATTAGTGGTGGCAGAAGTGTGTGGTGTGGGCTAATGACATCATAACAGACCAGGAAGCCAAGAGCCAGGCAGGAACCAGTGGCCTTGTAGACCGTGCAAGGCTCACCTCTAGAGGCCTGTTTCCCCCAGCCAGGCTCGACCTACCATAGTTCCAGACCATCCCCCAATTGCACCAGCAGCTCAGAAGCACACAGAACATAGATTTGTAAGGGACATCACAGACCCAAACTGTAATAGTTGGTAAGCAGGTGGCCGCAGGTCCATGGATTTAAAGAGAGAAAATTGGTTTCAGGAATAACAGATTCTGTGGACATACTCTGAAAGTTAGGTCACCTAGCATCCCAGGGAGAAGAATCTCCAGGATTGCCTCGAACACTAAAGGTTTCAGTACCAAGCCATTCACTCGATGAGATGGCAGTTGGCAAAGATGCAGAGGCAGCCTACAAACCAACAACCTTTAACATCTTTGACAGATTGTGATAGTCATAGTGGCTTACACAGTGCCATCTTTGGGTCCCTGTATCCTGGGTCCCATCTATAACACTCATGATTCTTTCAAGAGCTCTGCAAGGTGGGTATTGACATTCCTGTTTTGAGGAATGTTTATACCCTTAAATCCTCTATTCCTATCCTTAGTATTGATATGTCTCTGTGGTGGAGAGCCTGTGATGTGTGTGTCTGCATGTATGTGTTTATGTGTATACAAATGAGTGTGTTATATGGCGCTTTAAATAAGTTATAAGCAGAGAAAACCTACCTTTTCCTCCTTCCTTTATTCCATTCCTCTACGCCCTGAACACTTGAATACTCATGAATTGGTCTCCTTTACTCAAGATCTAAAACAGGAGCACAGCGAGAGTCCAAGTCACCATCCAGCCCACACCAGGCCCCGTGGGGAGCTGAGCCAAGCACAACATCTTTCCACAGTGCATAGTTGAGGTGGGGCGCGTGGGATGGCTCTGAGGTTCCTTGAATTCTTTCTGAGGCTGAGATCTCTGAAGTCTTCTCTTCTGCATTCAATTTGTAGCAAAATAAACCATTTGTAGCAAGTAAGCAGGGTTACCCATTGTGGCTGTTCCACCCACCCAACTTTAAAGAGGCCTTTTGTTATGTGATATTTGAAAAGTCTTCATTTGCTATAAAAAGTGACTTTAAAAATGTCCACTCTTAGACCCTCAAGTACATCTCACATGGATGAAACCTCAAATCCACAAAACTAATGACTAACAAGGAGTGTGCCTTTGTGGCCTAGACTTCCAAGGCTGAGCCATGGGCTTATGAAGCACCTTTTTGGTACAAGTTCTAGGTGAACTTGGGAGAGAGGTGCTGTAGAATGCAATTCTGTTATGACAATGGGGGTAATTTGGAGGGGTTCGGGGCTCAACCTGGGACTCAGGGAGTTGGGCAGGGTAGTCTATTTTCCAGGGCCCCATGAAGAACATGGGAGAAGCTGTGTCACTAAACTATCAATTTATCTCTGCTGTGCCTCCAACGGCAAGCTAAGATCAATAGCTTGGGACCCAGGGAGCAACAGGTCCCTGTCCTTGGGACCAAAGAGTTCTCAGTCTGCACCCCATGGACTAGTCAAGACAGAAGGTGCGTCAGGATTACCTTAGCTGTATTTCACCTTATATGAACTAGGAAGCTGAGCCCAACACATGGAGGCCAAAGCCCTAGGAAGAGACAGAGGCAGAGTGGGTCAAGCAGGACACACCGCCCAAGTGCTTCCTCTAAAGCATTTGCATGTAGCGCTGTGATTCCTGCTTTTCTCACTAACTTTTCCATGTCTATGGCATGAACTCTGACTGTGTCAGAAACCATCCCCTCCTATTAAAATGTAAATATGGACCATGCGCATGTGCGTGTGCGTGCGTGTGTGTGTGTGTGTGTGTGTGTGTGTGTGTGTGCGCGCGCGCGCACGCGCACATGTGTATTGTACATGTGGGTTCACATGTATACGTGGGTGCATGCATGCGCGTAAATGTAGGAGCCAGAGGGACATCCTAGAGTATTGTTCCTTGGGAACTCAGCCCACCTTATTCTTAAGTCAAAGCCAATCACTGGAATGTGGGGTTCAGTCTTTAGGTGAGGCTGGCTGCCTGGAGAGCCCCAGGAACCCAGCTATCCCCAGCACTGGAATGAGGAGCGTACACTAGCATGTCCTGATTTCTCTATGGGATCTGGGTCTACAGCTCCAGTCCTCATGCTTGCATGACAAGTGTATGACCACTGAGCCATCTCTGCAGCCATGAGTGGAGAGGGTTGGAGTGGATCCTTTTTTGCAGTGTATCTAGCAGGGGAAGATAGACTCTAAGCTGGTGTGGGTGGATGGAAGGAATGCACCACCAAGAAAACAGGCAAGAGGCGGCATAGCTGAGATGAGCCGCAAGCCGTTTACACGGTGCACACTCCTGCCTCCAGCTGGCCAGGCCTGGTTGTTTTGAATGACCTTGATTCATCCAGAGGACTTGAGATGCTGTCCAAAGACTTCTCCAGATGCTCAGGAGTTGTACGTCCAAGCATCCTCAGCTCTCTGTGCGCCACAAGTAATTGATGGCACACATTGCCTGGTGGCCTTCTCCACACCCCATTCCTTCCAGCCCCTGCACAGACCCGCTTGTTTGTAAATGGGTTCAGCAGAATTCCAGGGTCAGCAGGATTCTCATACTCAATGAACCCAGCGTGGTCACATCTATCCATTGTCACCTGGTCCTCATCAGGGCCACTGGAGGAGGCCAGTGTCTGGCTTTCTGTAAGTAGCCTTACCCCACAGAGGCTCGGAGGCTCTGAGCATCCTCTTATTGTTTGGATGGAGGTTTCGGGGGCACCGCCAGGCTCCACTCAGCATCTTGCACATGACTGAGATCCCAACAGGCAAATTTCTCCACTGGCTCTGTTTCCTGTTGGTTCAGGTGGGATAACAAGGCTGTTTGTCAGGAATGTGGATGTGTGGCTGGGAAGTCGCCATTTTCCTAAGAGGAGAGAAAGAAACAGAGTTAGGTGTTCAGATGCCCAGGGGCCCTGCGTCCTCAGTCAGAGAGGGTCCGTTTCTTTTCAGTGCTTCTTCCTCAGTAAGGTGGACATGGTGTGTCTCATAACAGCAGTGCACCAACACAAGGAGCCTCACGGGACGAGGGAAATAGATACCTTCTGTTCCTTCCAAGCTGCTGCTAAGCCCTGCTTCCTGCATCCTTCCAGGGCCCCATGGGGTGGGCCAGGATAGACGCTGCTGTGGGATCCATTGTTCATGGCCACAGCTGAGAAAGGCTTGGTGCCTGCCAGAGCTTTTTGTCCCATTTTCTCTCTGGTTTCACTGGGACATTTCAGGAACCAAAGACACTCAACTAGTCTTCAGCATCGGGAGGGAACCGAATCTCCGGATGTTACACCCTTCACTGTCTGATGACCAGAACAAGCTGAAACACTCCATTCTGCAAACTGTGGAGCTCTGATCGTTGCCTTCCCCAGCTCTCCCAACTGTGATGTCTTCACATCTTGCCCTCACAGGGGTGCTTGAGACCCATGTGCCTTCTGAGAATTCCTAGACGAGACTCCATTCTTTCTGAACCAGTCATCACATGGAACTGTTCCCTTAGGATGTTTTGTTCTACTGTACTTTGACATGAATTCCAATGTCTGTATCTTACCAAAGACCAATGTAATCATTATTTTGAAATAGATACATTGCTGAGCTCTTGAAATTGAGCAGAAAGACAAACATGGGTACCTCAGGGATCTTGAAATCTGCACTGGGCCATTTGCCAGTCCTTGTCAGCCTGATAGGCCAGTGCCAGGCGACACAGGCCGAATCTCTCCTCCCCGAGCTGGGGCTTGAAGACTTTGTCAACTGGTCAGAAGTGCGAATTCTTGGAGACACTACCCACAGGGAGCCTGTATCTTCATGCCCTGTGGCTCAGATCTTAGCCAGTGTTGGCAAAGTGACCTGAGTCTCCCTGAGGGTGCCTTGACATTTCCTCATTTGGATCTCTGGGCTTCTGGCCCAGCTCCACCATAGGTCTCAGGGGACCAGGAAGGCCGGGTGAACCATGTCCTTGTTTCTCAGCTTCTGAAATTGTCAAGAAGCCTTAGTCAGGGGAGACTCTCTAGTCCAAAGCTAAAGCTAGCATACAGGTGGGGGGAGGGGCTCAAGGAGGTCAGTGTTGGGATGGCAGGACAGACTAAATGGAAGATGAAAGGCTGTGGGCACTGGTTACCTTGTGCTAAAGATGTGTCCAGTGCTACCCAACGTTCTGGTGGACCTGGGAAACTATATATAAATGTGCTCCCAGGAATCTGCCCTAGAGGCAAATGCATCAGCTCTCAGCATCACTGAGCACTGGAAAACTCACTCCAATAAGGTGGTCCTGCAGTTCCTATGAAGCATCAATACTGATCCTCCGAAGACTTTCCTTCTAAGTTTTGATACTGTAGGCCATTTCCCAAGGAAGCAGTCTTCCTCTTGTCTGGATAGATTCATTAGAGTTCCTCTTAACCACAACTCCCCTCCTGTCAGAGAAGTGGTAGGGGCTTCCTATTCAGCCCCCCCTCTCTCCTCTTCTTTATCTAAAGCAGCTTCCCTTGGTGATGCTTCTTCAGGGGGGCCTATCTTTGGGGCTTGCTTTCCATTGTGTTTAGGAAGAAGCCCAGGAAGTGAGACAATGTCAGATATTAGAGGTGCTCCTTAGATAAGGGAATGAGTCTCCAGTGTGACAGGGCAAGAGGGAGGAATGGGTGTAAGAAGCAGAGAGGAGGGGCTTGGGTTGTGTCGGGGGCGGGGCACATATTCAGTTGTGTCCCAGAAGGACCTCAGCTCAGCCACAGGAGACGCCATGCTGGGGTTGGCACAGAAGTCAGTTCTCAGTATCAGGCCGTCTTCTTTGGGGACTCCAGGTCGGATGATGGAGTCCATGTGTGTGTTCTTTCCCAGATGCCTCATCCCCGCCCCTCGGAAACCATCAGCCTGTGATGCCCAGAGAGAAGGGGAACTGCTTCCCTTTCCTCCACACCTCATCACTGCGGTCCAGGCTTGAAGCAAAGCCAGCATTGCTCTAGCTGCCAGGAAGGGCAGCGCCAAGGAAGAGGACCGTTAGCCACTGGGTTAAGAGGATGCCATCAACAAGTAAAAACTGGGGGTGGGGCATTGAAGAGCTTCTCTTCACTAATTACAAAACTGTGAGCGGTCCTTTTACATGGCTCCATAGAACTATGAGTAGAGGGAGAATGAGCTTCACAGTGACCCCTCCATTTGAAGATGCCACAGGCTAAGGCCACAGGCTAAGGCCACAGGCTAAGGCCACAGGCTAAGGTCACAGGCTAAGGCCACAGGCTAAGGTCACAGGCTAAGGTCACAGGCTAAGGTCACAGGCTAAGGCCACAGGCTAAGGTCACAGGCTAAGGTCACAGGCTAAGGTCACAGGCTAAGGCCACAGGCTAAGGTCACAGGCTAAGGACACAGGCTAAGGTCACAGGCTAAGGTCACAGGCTAAGAACACAGGCTAAGGCCACAGGCTAAGGACACAGGCTAAGGTCACAGGCTAAGGACACAGGCTAAGGTCACAGGCTAAGGTCACAGGCTAAGGACACAGGCTAAGGTCACAGGCTAAGGACACAGGCTAAGGCCACAGGCTAAGGTCACAGGCTAAGGACACAGGCTAAGGTCACAGGCTAAGGTCACAGGCTAAGGACACAGGCTAAGGACACAGGCTAAGGTCACAGGCTAAGGACACAGGCTAAGGACACAGGCTAAGGTCTTCAGCTTAATGTAGCAGCAGCTATCACATGGAACGTCAAGTTATACCAAAGTGGCTATTTCTCTTTAATCTAGAAGAACACATTAACTGGACACCTGCTATGGTGTGACTATGTCCCTCCCCAGAAGCACGGAAGGAAAACAATCCCCAGCACGACGGTGGAAGGAGCTGGAGAGATACCGAGAGAAACATGTCAGCAGAATACCTTCTTCTGCCCCTGGAGGGCTGGCAGGGAGGATCTTTAAATGTAGTCTCTGTCGTTTGTTACATTGTGAACAACAAACTGTAGATGCTCACGAGTGGTACCAGTGTGCTTTAGGTGGGGTCCTGCTCTGTCCTGTGAGGTCGTAACCGAATACCAAAGACTAGATAATCTATGATAGGGCGGAGTCCATTGGCTCACAGTTCGAAAAGGCTGAGAAGTCTAAGACTGAAGGGGAGGAGCTAAGGGCCTTCTCATTATAACTTAACGAGGCAGCAGGCACATAGAAAGATGGACAGCATGAACCAAAGGAAGTGCCCGTCCAAGCTCCTAGACTTCTGACTTTACAGGAATCCATTTAGGGATGTGGAACCCTCGTGGCCTCCCTTGAGGTCTGATTCCTTCCACCGCTGTGCTGGGGATTGTTTGTGGCACAGGCTTCTGGGGAGGGACATAGTCAGACCATAACAGGTGTGCAGTTAGAGTCTTCTAGATCTAGAAGAAGCAGCCACTCAGGTATGACTTGGCCTTCTCAAGGCCTTCACCCTTGAAGGTCAGCTCGAGGCCCTGACTGCAGAGGACCACCTGTCCTCATGATGGTGTCTCGTGCTGTAGAGATGAGATTCTGTAGCTTCCTACACACCTTTCCAAAGACTGGCAAGTCACCCCTTCCTGAATCCTCTTTCCTCGGAGCCACCAGCATACTGTCCTTTGGGGCTCTGGAGGGATGCCGCAGTTGCCTGACATGGGAAGGTTGCTCAGCCCAGCAGACGGGCTTGGCAGGAAGGTCCTGGTGCTCGTGTGTTCCCGAGATTGAGTTTACCTACAGTGAGAACGAGACTCAAGAGAGGAGCCAATGGCATAACTGAACTCAGGTGTGTTCTCCATGAGACGGAGCTAGTGGAAGTCTCAGCCAGACCTCTGCCAAAAAGCCGAGACACCTGGAGCTCTAACAGCCAGGAGAAAATTGAGCAGAAAGCCACAGCCTTTGGTGACTGTCTCTATCATGGCAAGGTTTAGGCAGCAGATGAGGACTCAACCCAGGAGCTCAGAGGAGTTAGAAGGCATCACAAATGATCATGCCAAGGATGCTAAGCTGTTTCCTGGCTTTGTGACTGCAGAGCCACTGCCACCACCACCACGCGCTCACGGGGAAGGAAGGAGGAGGCCAGGAGGAGGGAGCTGACAGACACTCAGACTCCGTGTTTGTTTGGGTTTCTTAGAAAGACTAAGCATGATTGGCAGATGCTTCAGGATGGAAGTTACAAAGCATATCAGATTAAAATTAATCTTCTTATCCCCCAAAAGCAGAAAAAAAAACCCAAAGGAAGGACAAAGAACTTTTAGCACAAAATAAAGAATTTTTTTTTATTTCCTGCATATAATAATTTTACTGGACTCTAAATCTGCCACCCTGCCCTCCCCCACAGACACTTTGACCAATGTCCTCCCCCAATGTCCCTTTGACCAATCACTACTGATCTCACTGGCTGACAATTGACCTAAATTCTACAGTGAAGACAACAGAGAGATGAACAGCTCACCTTAAAACCCAGCAAAAGACTTAAATTGGTATTTCCTCAAAGAGATTGAAATAGCCAATAAGCTCAGCGCCATTAGAAGTTAGGAAACTGCAGTCAGAGTCACAGCAATGGGCCAGTGAGACGGTGGAGGGTGTCTGCAGCTAAGCCTGAGGACCTCAGCTCTGACCTCAGAAACCACAGGTGGAGGAGAGGACCGAGGCTGGCAAGTTGTGCTCTGACCCACATGCACAAACACACTAAACAAACAAACAATAAGTAAGTAAATGTAATAATTTTAAAAAACACAGCCGGGCGGTGGTGGCACACGCCTGTAATCCCAGCACTCTGGGAGGCAGAGGAAGGCAGGTTTCTGAGTTCGAGGCCAGCCTGGTCTACAGAGTGAGTTCCAGGACAACCAGGGCTACACAGAGAAACCCTGTCTCAAAAAAAACCAAAAATCAAAAAACAAAACAAAACAAAACAAAAAAAACACACAATGAAGGGCTGGAGAGATGGCTCGGTGGTTTAGAGGGTTTAGAGCACTGACTGCTCTTCCAAAGGTCCTGAGTTCAAATCCCAGCAACCACATGGTAGCTCACAACTATGTGTAATGATATCTGATGTCCTCCTCTGGAGTGTCTGAAGACAGCTATAGTGTACTTAAATATACTAAATAAATTAATCTTAAAAACAACACAATGAGATACCACTTTATATCCATTATAATGGACTAAAAAAGGGGAGGAGCTAACATGTTCATTTGTATGAACTGGAAAAGTTAAACCCTCACACACAGCTGTGGGAATGTAAAATGGTAAAGGTAAAGAGGAAAAATCTTGTACTGTTTCCTAAGTACACTTAGGTATAGAGTTATTGTGTAGCCTCATAGTTCCATTTCTAGATGTGAACGCCAACCAAGAGAAGTCCCCAACCCCAGTACTTACTTCCCTATAAACTGAGTCTGCTGGGAATTAGTGGTAAGGGAGACATGAGGCAGGGGCCACCCTGAGGCCACCCATGGTAGGGCTGCTGTCTCAGAATTCCCAGGATCCACTTTGGGTAGAAGGCTGGCTCAGCCTTGATAGCAGAACAGAGGCAAAATCAGACCAAACCAAACCTGTTCTGGTCAGGGTTTCTGTCAACTTGATACGAAGGTTGTCTGAGAAGAAAGAGGCTCACTGAGAAAGCAATTCCATCGGACTGGCCTGCTGGCATGTCTGTGGGAATTGATTGATGATAGATGTGGGGAGAACCTAGCCCACTGGTCAGGACATCTGTATTGTATAAGAAAGGTAGCTGAACAAGCCATTGGAACAAGCCAGCAAGCAGCCTTCCTCCATGGCTTCTGGGTGGACCAGAAACCCTTTCCTTTCCAGGTTGCTTTTGATTATGGCTTTATCACAGCAACAGAAAACTAACTAGAACAAAGAAAAACATACCCCACACCCCACACCCCATACCCCATACCTCACACATCATACTTCCCATAGGAACACGGGCTTTGGGCTTCAGATACAAATGGGGTGAGCAGAAAAGATGTTACCTCAGGCCTTACCACCATGGCTGGGTCTCTCATGAAGTCCCAAATAATGGTTCCCTCCTCAAAGGTTATCATCAGAGGACCCAGGTTTTGAAAAGGCATAGTGGCCACTCTGTCAGTAACTGGCTTCAGCACCATGGTCCTAAAGTATGTCCCACTTCATTTTTCTCTTTATTAGTCACTGTTAGATGACACATTTTGGCTTCTTCTGAATTACTAAACTGAACTGATGAGCCCTTCTTAGTTCTTGGAGCAACTCCTATCTATCTGTTATGGCTTCTTGGAGTTCCCTGTGAAGGAGTCTTAAACCTCAGGAGAAAAGTTAACACTGTTGGTTGATTAGCCATGCCTGGAATAGACACAACTGGAGAGTCCTCATATGGGCGGTAAATGCTGTTTAGATGGTGGATCACCTATGGTGAATCCCAGCATCCTGGGTACCGGAAGTTCTCGTGGGAAGGCTGACACAGGCAACAGTGGTCTGTGAAATCTCGTTAGGTAATGATCAGTCTTCTAAACAGAGAAGGCGTCTGGACAAGCCTCCCTTCTCCACATCTGCACTCCCAGGAAGGGCAATAGGCCAGGCTACTGCTCCCCCTTCCCCCAGGGAGCAAGCTGACCGTGGGCCAAAGGAGCCCGGACCTTTCAGCCTGTTCTGGATCTGTCTGCCCAGGACAGCTGCTGCCCATGGTTTGTTTCTGGCCATGAACGGCTGATGCCTTTCTGAGCCCAAGCTAAATATGAGCTCTGGAGCATCCAAGGGGTTTTGGGTTTTGTTTTTTCATGAGCCCCTGGTGGATTGAAAGCCAAAAGTAGGAACCCACCTGCCAATTATTACAGTTAATTACATGCAGGCTTGACTCAAGCCCCCAGACAGAAGGTTCTGTCTTCAGCTGGGGGCATACGGGGTAGGCGGGTGGGTGGAAGAGACTGTGGCCACGGGGCAGTGAATAACTCCATGTGTGCCTGTGCGGATCCTGGCAGCTGTAGTGACCTCCTTTGCACCGTGACTCTGCCATCTAATTGTGACTTCCATGGGGCCTGTTCGTCTTCGGGTCTGCATCTGAGATCAGAGAGTTGAGTGTCAAGAACTTTCCTCTTCCTTGGATCCACATGCTTGTGTTCATTTTTCCAAAGAAAACAGAAGACCACGCCCAGCTGTATATGGTCCCATTTTACTCGTGGCCTTCCTTCCTCTCAAGGTCCCAGGAGGCAGTTTGATATCATCGCCAGCTATCGCTGGAAGCCCCAGGGATGGTGGGTCCTGGAGGAGTTCAAGCCTCGTGTCCTCTCAAGGTGACATGTGTCCCATCTGTCCTGTGTTCTGCCAGGCTACCGCTGGAATGCTCACTAGTTCACTCACTAATATAATGCAGCAATTGCCAGGTGCTGGGAAGATGGTGGGAGCAGACAGGTTTCTTGCCGTCCAGGAATCAGGTAGGGAAGCAGATGTCAGAGCAGTCAAGTGTGGCACTAGCTGCAGAGGCAACCTAAGGTACATGTTTCCTGGAGTTGCCTCCAACCAGGGATGTGATTACCCACACGGCATCAGGTGATATGACATGTGTAAGACCTCAGTGTGGGTGACTGTCCTCGAGGAGGTAGTGTTTACATGGAGACCTGACGAGTAAGTGTGTCCAGGCAAAGTGTATATACGGAGTGGAGGGGAAGGAAGCAGGTTCAAGAGAAGATACAGTGTTTGGTCCCCAGGGTACAGATGGCTGTTTGCGAGGTCCAAGAATCCAGGTGTAGAGACCTGAGCTCCATGTGTAAGAACTCTGGTTTCCTACAGCCCTGAGCTCCGTGTGTGAGAACTCTGGATTCCTACAGACCTGAGCTCCGTGTGTGAGAACTCTGGTTTCCTACAGCCCTGAGCTCCGTGTGTGAGAACTCTGGTTTCCTACAGCCCTGAGCTCCGTGTGTGAGAACTCTGGTTTCCTACGACCTGAGCTCCATGTGTGAGAACTCTGGTTTCCTACAGACCTGAGCTCCATGTGTGAGAACTCTGGTTTCCTACAGCCCTGAGCTCCGTGTGTGAGAACTCTGGTTTCCTACAGCCCTGAGCTCCGTGTGTGAGAACTCTGGTTTTCCTAGGGCTGTAAGGAGCTAGGCTCATGATTTGCACCATGCTGTGGTCTGGATCTGACACGGATCCCATAAGGGTTCATATGTAAGAGGCTTGGTCCTCAGCCTGGTGGTATAGAGAGTGGGGCCTCTAAGAAATGGGCCCAGTTGGAGGCCATTGCCAGTCCCTCCTCACATCTCTCTGGATTCTAGCCTGATCATATCCACTATGAGATCCCTCCTTACAGCTGAGCTGTCTCTGGTACGATGCTCTTGAACTCTGAACTACATAAACCTGTTTGTTCTTTAAAGTTATGCAGCCTTAGGAATTTCAATATAGTGATAGAAAAATCAATAACACAGGCGCGTGCGCGCTCGAGCACACACACACACATACACACACACACCGATTGGGACACAGGATCTCTGCTCCTGGCCTCGTCTTCTGGTGTTGCTTTCTCCCTGTGCTGGAGAGGCTCTGGGTCTGGGGCAAGGCCTGTGCAAATGAACACATCTCTCACCTCAAGGTCACAGGTGGCCCTGATGAAAGGAAAAGATCTAGAGACAAGTGATCACTGTGCCCAGACAAAGGAGTGAGTCTTTTCAGATGGGGACAACTGGAGGTCTATTGAAGGGGGAAAGCATTTAATCTGAGTCTCAGAGACATGCCTTAGGAAGGTCATCCAGTCACTGGGCTGGGGAATAGGGGCTGTGAAGAAAGCAGAGAGCTTGGATCAGATCTGGAGGCACTGTCTGACTGGAGTCACATCTGCTGACTCTAGAGATCCAAACCCCCCCCCCCCCCGACTGACCAGGCCGTGGGTGGCCGATGAGAACCATGTGTTGGGCCGGGTCTTCCCCAGGTGGAGCCGTGAGAAACCTCATACTGAGCTGATGGAGTCTTTGATGCGGCCCTGCTGGGAGAGGACAGAGCTGCGACTTTCAGGCCATGTCTCTTTGTGACTGACAACAATGCTGGAGTGTCTCTTCCCTCAGCTCCCCACAGCTCTTAGACATGTCTGTCCTGAGAGAGACCTCAACCAGAAGACTAACCCACAAAAACATTCCACCTGCCCAGGAACCCCAGGGAATCTGTCCCCTCTGACTTCAGCCTCAGCAAATGTCTCCTCATGGGGGACCCGACCTCCAGTAGCCACCTTAGTCACATGGCATTAGGGTCTATTTTTGTTACACAAACAGAGTCGTCTGCATCTGGATTCTGGGGCTGGCTGCAGGAATTTGTAAACAGTGCGGTGTCCCTGTTTCACAGAGAAATGCCAGCACGGGCTCCCTTCCTCTCCCACCGCCCGGTGTCCAGTTTTCCCTTTTATAGTGAGTCTGGCTGGGAGAGAGAGAAAGAGAGACAGAACTTATTTGGGAATGGAGTACAATCCCTCAACAAAAATTTTTCCCCACCCAGCCACCACAACTTCATCTTCTTCAAGTCTGAGGGTCTGCTGCAAACATGAGGCTATTCCTGCATGAAGGCTTCTCGTAAACAGATAGAGAAGTCCAGAGGAAACCAAATTAGCAGCAGTTTTGATTCCCAGAAGGGTACAGGGAAAGTTTGGAGGTTGAGGCAGCTTCCAAAAACCTTTGGACACTGATCTCCCGATCTGAGCCAAGGCTGGGGGACATGGCAGCTCACAGCGGCCTCGTTCTGCCCCCTCTAAGGAGCTGTCCTAACCTTCAAGGCTGCAAGCCCTTGCATAATGACATTGGTGGTGTTGAGGAGAAGAGGGCCAACCTTTTAATAGCCATGAAGAAATATCTCTTCAGATAGATGCTCTATGAGCCTTGGAAGAGCAAGACACAATATGTTTGTGTCAAAACATTGTGGTGGAAAGTGCCCATAATAAGAGTCAATAGATGTGGTTTTGGATGCAAAGGGAGATGAGTTTTACTTATAACTTTGCTGAAAGGGAGGGAGGAAGAGAGGGAGGGAGAGAGGAAGGTAAGGAGGGAGGGAGGGCCGGCAGATCTGAGGTTAAGATCCATTTCAACTTGAAACCTGTCACAGAGACAAACTCAATCTTAACCTCTTAACCTTCGATCAACGCAGGCATTTGGCTCAGACTTAAAGCTAAGAGCTCTAAGCAGAGAGGGACGGTGAACCATCCCCCTGGGACCAGGGGACTCCTCAGGACCCCACACGAAAAAGTCCCCAGGCAAACGTAGCATATGTTGATCACAACGTCTAAAATCCAAAGACTACAGACAAAAGTTCCTATGTAGGAAGCTTCCAAGTCAGGAAAAAGAATCATGAGACATTGCCGTCCAGGAACCCACAAACCACTGCTTTCTGCTCCCACATCAAGTCCTGAAGCAGGAAGGGGCAGACTTTCTCTGTCCACGCAGAAGGGGACCAGGAAGTTAGTGTTCTGAGTGCACTGACACTCAGAACAAAGTCATGGCAGCCTTTCAAAGGCAACCGAACAAACCTGTCATTAAATAAAGCTACTGTATGGGTTAAGTCATCTGCGCGGGGAGCTGAATGGTGTTTAGGTCACTCAAATGAGTGTGGCTTTGGGACAGACACCTGTGTCTCAGGAGAATCTGAATCAGTGTAAAACAGCTGGAGAAGATTCTGTGGTGTCAGCTTACTTTACTGTTTTGATGTGCACCCCTTCCATAAAGATGTCACATGGCATCAGTGACCCTTAGTGAAGCAGGGACGCCTGCTATTTTGATAAGGATCTCAATGCACCAGAAATGCTGCAAGTGAACCCAAGACTTGGACAGAGAGAGAACAATCAGCGAGAAGGTTCCTTACCTGAACCCAAATCGCTTCTCTGGCACCCCCTGGTGGCAGATACTCAAATTTCAGGAACAAAACCCAGAAAGGGAACCTAGCTGCGCATCTAAACTCAGAAATGAAGGAAAGCTATTTGAGGCACAGAAGCTGCGCATCACAGATTTTGTGCTCAGGAGCCGTACAAAGGATGACCTAGACCAGAGCAAGGCGTTGGGTCAGTAATTCCCAGGCATCCTGCCTTTCAAGGCTGTTTCTCTCTCATCTGGCAGGTGGCATTCTCTGACCCTAGCTGCAGAGATAGCATGGACCAGAGCCTTCTAAAGTGCCTGGCACTCTGTAGACACTCCGAGACTGGAAGAGCTGAGCTCTGGCAAGAATTGTTGACGGGATGGACAGACAGACATGGGTGAACCTGAGACAGACAGCTGCAGGCTGTAAATTCTGATCGAATTTTAACCCTGTACCATTAGTAATTCCCGAGAACAGATAATACAGTGGTCAGAGTCTGGCGAGGGTCTGAGCGTGTGACTGCCGCCTGGCTCCTGGAAGGCCGCAAAGCATGAGGTCAGATTTCCTGGGCAAGACTTTGTCTGAGCTTTGAAAGGCACTTAGGTCCAGTCTGACCTTTGACAAGGCTGCAGAGACTGCAGTTCTGCCTGCCTTTGGGTAGGGAGAAAAAATAGTAAAAATAAGAGAAAACTGAGGTGCGGGGAGATGTCGGTCAGGCTCCTTCCTGGCCTCCTGGTTGCCTCCTCCACAGCCTCGGGCTGGACTGGATCATCTCTGAGGCCCTGCAGGGTCTGATCTTCCAGACTCCTAGTAGCTCACAGCTAAGGACAATGGAAACCAAAGGTCTGCTGGGAAACTTTGGAGCAACTGGAATTTGTATTCACAACTGATTACAGAGTTAGATGACACAGTGGCACGGGAGATCCCCCATCTTTATAATGCCTTATAAGTCTGGACATGCACCTGCTGTCATTGTATCGAAGTTTACATTCAGCCCAGAGGAATGACATTTATGTGCACACTCATGTGTGCACTCACACTCATCCTCACAGGTGAGTCACAGACACTGTAATTGTGGGGACACCTCTCTGCAGCACACTGCTAGTTTAAAACAAGGTAGAAGGACCTGTTGCTATTTGCAACACCTTGCATGGACCAAAAGGACATCAGGCTGTGTGGGAAAAGCTGATCTCACAAGTGACCTACCATGTGCTCCGCATCCCATAACATAACACTCTGGAAATGACAGATGCACAGAGGGGTTTCTGTTTCCTGGGCTAATGGGAGACCACGCTCAGACAGAAGGGAATGAAGGGAATGCCATGGTGTGGCTGTTGATGGACAGGGCGGTTCTGCACTCCCCTGTGTGGTGGTGGCACCTTGACTCCATCCATCTAACACACGCATGTGTCAGTGCACATACATGGTGAGGTCTGAAGGTGGTCTCTGTGTTTGGCAGTTCCTGTCTTATCAAAATCAGTAGCCTACTTCTTGTTTTCTGCACAGTTATGATGTAATCACCACGAGAAGCTGAGTGGGTATTCTATGAGTCTAAAATTATCTCAAAGTTTTCATAAAAGTATAAAGAAATTAAAGATTCCCCTCTTAGGGACTAGAGAGATGGCCCAGCAAGTTAAGAGCATTGGCTGCTCTTGCAGAGGATGCAGGCTTTATTTAGGGCCTAGCTGAGGTGCTCACAACCTCTGTAACTCCAGCTCCAGGTATCAGAAGCCCTCTTCTGGTCTCAGTATGGACCAGCACTCATATGTATACACACACACACACACACACACACACTTAAAATATTTTAATTATCTTTTTTATTACATATACTTAAGGTATACAACATGACATTTTGATATGCCTGCACACAGTGAAATTGTGACTGTAGTTAATTCATCATCCCGACTCTTTGCGGGGAGCACTCTAAAGTCTCACCGTGGGCTGTTAGCAATTAGATGAGACAGTATGGAGTGAGCACGGTCCACTCAGAGGGTGTGGCAAGGCTTTTGATTTTAATGTTCTACATAGAGATAGGAACCTCTGACTTCAACTGCCCTCCTCCCTGTGGCACACACTTGACAGTTCTCTGGTGACACAGTGTGGCCATTTTGAATACTACAGCCTCTAAGTTTAGAGTTCCTTTCTCTAGACAGGCTTGTCTATTACAAACAGCCTGACTATCCCAGGCTAGAGAGACAATGACATTAAATATGACAGCTGGGAACTTTCCAGATGTGGTGCACAGGCTCCTGCGGCCGCTCGCTTTCTAGATGATCTGTGGAAGACCTGACGTTTCCCACAGACACTCATCAGAGCCAATGTCTTAAGCCGGTCCAGATTCAGGGGTGCCTGCCTAAGTAGTTTAATGTCTTTTTAATATTTTAAAATTATCCTTCTTATATATTTTTTATTGATATATTTTTATTTACATTTCAAATGATTTCCCCTTTTCTGGGTCCTCACTCCCCGCAAGTCCCATAAGCCCTCTTCCCTCCCCTGTTCCTCCATCTACCCCTTCCCGCTTCCCTGTTCTGGAATTCCCCTATACTGCTGCACTGAGTCTTTCCTTCTTATATTTTTGATTGTGTGCATATATGGAGAAAGAGGGTGGCTCTGGCTTTGAACTCCTCCAACTTCTGCTTCCTGAGTCCAGGTTACAGACATATGACACTGTTTCTGTCTAAGCTCTATAATCAAGGAGTACAATGTGACCATTGGATATACAAGCACGTAGTGCAATGGTTACCACTCCATGGAGATTAGCACTCCGTTTCACACACCCATTGGCCTATTTACACGGCCACCATGTCCTCATTTCCAGGCCTGGAGAAGAGTCCCCTTTAAATGTCAAGGGTATGGGATCCTTTCAAAGGATTTCTGAAGATAGCACATGGTCAATTGTGGTGGAGCTGATGCTTCAGAGGACTGAGAAAAGCAGGAACCTGTGGTGACAAAGCCGATCTCAGAAGCGGCTGGAAATCATTCCTTAGTGCTAGACCTGCCCCATCCTGGCCTCGGTCTGAATCAGAGACAGCAGTGTTACAGCACTAAAAGCATCTGCCCACAGAGAAGAACAATAATGAAGACTGACGTCAAGAATGACTGTCCAGGGCTGGAGAGATGGCTCAGTGATTAAGATCACAGGCTGCTCTTCCAGAGGTCCTGAGTTCGAATCTCAGCAACCACATGGTGCCTAACAACCATCTGTAATGGGATCCAATGCCCTCTTCTGGTGTGCATGAAGTCATGGTACTCATATACATAAAATAAATAAATAAATCTAAAAAAAAAAAAAAAGAATGACTCTTCCTCCCCAAATGATTCAGTAAATACAGAATGAAAATCATTAAATACATTTACTGCAAAACAAATGAATATTTTACTCTTGTATAGAAATGTAATAATTTCTGTATCTTAAATATTCCTAAGTACTTTAAATTTTCAAAAGGTATTTCGCTTGTCTATAAAATATAGACATGCTGGGGTTTTTTAATTAATTTTTTAGGGCTTCATTATGTAGGTCAGTGGTAGAGCACTTGGAAGACTCTGGGTAACCCACCCACACCCTCCCAACATATACACATACATATACACACATCCATACACACACATACACTCTCCCTACAAACACACACACACACATACACATACCCTCCCAACACACACACACACACGTACTCACACACACATACACGCACATTTCATCAAATGTTGCTAATCCTCACGTTCCTGCTCCCGTTGAGCCCTCTTACTGCTTCTGATGGCCGGTTAGTTCTCTCTCCCCAAACAGTCCCCTTATTCACTCAAGCACACATGGATGCACACATCACACACAAATAATAAAAATAGTACTGCTGGGGAAATATGCCTAGTGGCCAGGTGGGAGTCAGTGGGGTGGACAAGCAACAGCCTGAAGGGCAGTGGTGCAGGCACAGGGGACAGTGATGCAAAGATGCTGGCTTAAGGTGAGTAGCGGCTGAATCCCGATCCCAAACCTGCAACTATGGCGACCCACACGGGAAGTGGACCTTACGGGTGTGACAGCTAAGAATCTCGAGGCAGGAGGATTGTTGCTCATTATCCAGGTGAACTGAATGAGTGAGGAGGGAGGATCAGAGGCAGGGGAGATGTGAGCATGGCCTGGAGCAGGGGTGACTCCATGCCCAGGAAGAGACAAGCCAGGAAATGCTGGTGACCCCTGGAAGCTAGAAGAGTCAAGGAAATGGCCACGGACACTCTGGTGACATCTTGACTTTACTCCACAGAGGCTCTGCTCGGACTATTGACCCTCAGAATATTAAAATAAGAAGTTCGTGTAAATCAGTAATCTCGTGATTTTTAAGTGTAGCCACAGATCCTACAGCAGAAATAGGTCCAGGGAAGTAAGATTTCTCTGTGGTAATCCTGCACTAAGGGCTCTGTACTTGATTCTGGATTGATAGAAAACAATGGAGGGGTTTGAGACAGAGAAGACATGTTCTAAAAGATCAATCCGGTTGCTCTGAGAATCAGAAACAAGGGCAAAGACAGCTCACAACCCACACAGGAAGCCAGAAGCAAACTCACAGCCAATCAAAGGAAGGGTTAAGCTGAGTCTCAACCGTTGCACTAGAACACAAAACCAGAAGGGCATCCAGGCGGCTTGCTTGACAGGCAGTGGAGACAAGTCCCAGGGACTCCCTGAAGTAGAGTCAACATTAGGGCGCAAGGGAGAAAGCGTGGCAGTGGTGTCTTTTTTCTCCTGACAGCAGCTCTGAGACTGGCTCTCAGACTGGTTTGTGATCCCAAAGCCCACAGTCTTCAGGCATGCTGGGCGGGGTCACAGAGGTCCTACATGCTGGGCGGGGTCACAGAGGTCCTACATGCTGGGCGGGGTCACAGAGGTCCTACATGCTGGGCGGGGTCACAGAGGTCCTGTGGTGTTCAGTGTCACCACTCTGTGTTTTCTTGATGGGAGGCAGAGTGAGCAGTACTCACAGAGATATGAACAGATGGGGGGGGGGGGGCTAAGGAAAAAACTAGCAAAAGGACCACCAATATTTGAAGGGTGTGATTAAGACATTTCCAGAAATGCTTTCAAGGAAGATCAAGAATATCAGGCAGAATTATTGTAAGATATGTCACATTTCAGTATATGATAGTAACGATGCTGAAAACTAGGGTCGAGGAAAAATTTTAAAGCAATTAGAGAGAGCAAAAGTATGTGTTAGTGTGACTGTGTGTGTTTGTGTGTGTTAGTGTGTGAATGTGTGTGTGAGTGTGTGTGTATGTGTGTGTTTGTGTGAGTGTTTATATGTGTGTATGTGTGTGAGTGTATGTGTGAGTGTGTATAAGTGTGTGTATGTGTGAGAGAATGTGTGTGTCTGTGTGTGAGAGAGAGTGTGTGTGTATGAGTGTGTGTGTGTTTGTATGTGTGTGAGCGTTTGTATGTGTGTGGAAGTGTTTGTGTGTGTGTGTGAGAGAGAGTGTGTGTGTGTGAGTGTGTGTGAGAGAGTGTGTATCTGTGTGTGTGAGTGTGTGTGAGTGTTTGTGTGTATATGTGTGTGAGTGTGTGTGTCCTTCAGTTGCAGGTCAACCTGAGAGAGAACCCATCTTGAAAAAATTTTTGTTTTAAAAATGTCACCATACTGTTTTTTTGTGTGTGCAAAATGTCCCTTTAAAGTGAGAGGGCAAACAATACAAAAAGAGTACTGTTAGTCCCAGAGTCACATGTTTGAACCTGTCTGGGATCTGTGGAGCAGCATGGTGAGCACAGATTATAGCAGGCACTGGACACTTCCGCAGGGCTAAGAGGGCGACTCTCAAACCCTCTTATGCCAAAGCACAGTCAGCATTAGAAGTGACAAGTCAATTTGCCTGGCTTAATAATTTCACATTTTATGAAAGTCATGTTATGTGGTAGTGCATGCATTTACACAGTAATATATGACTATATAATTTTCAAAGGTAGGACCAGTGTAGGATATCTGTCGCCAGGATCGGCAGGAATTAAAGATGCAGTGGCTGGTCTGAGGATATCCCGGTTCAGCTTCTGCATCCCCTGTTGACTGTCTTTGGCTTTCACATCCGTGAGGGGGACTTGTTTGTGTGTTGGTTTGTATCCATGGAGGTAACACAACAGGCAGATTTGATTAGAATCAAAGCCTCCCACAGTTCTCTGTTGAGAAGGTTTTGTTTTGAATTTAGTTGCAATGGTCCAGTTTTCAAGAACATGCACCACTCACAGGCAGAGACTGGGAAATTCAAAAAAAATGCTGTGATTACACATCTTGCCTCTGTTGGAGGTGACACAGAGTTTGTGGTGGACCTGTCACGGTGACGGAAACTGTGGCCTACCTGGACACACCACATGACTTTTACACACCCTCTTTTCTCTGGCCTTTGATATGGGGGCTGTGTGTGCACCCCACTTCTGTGTCCATTCCTCAGTACTTGATGTCAGATCACAGTCTCAGTCTGTCTTGTGAACTGTGTAGCGGGTGTGGGTAAGAGGTATCCTAAAATAAACTGCTTGAGAGCAGTAGCTCACATGGTTCCAGGACATTCTTTCCAAGATGGTGACTTTTCGTTGACCTCCTTGCTCCTTTCTCACCGTGGTGGTAAAAGTTATTGTGTCTACAGAACTTGCTTTCTCAGTTAGGTTTCACTGCTGTGAGCAGACACTATGACCAAGGCAACTCTATAAGGACAACATTTAACTGGGGCTGGCTTACAGGTTCAGAGGTTCAGTCCATTATCATCAAGGTGGGAACATAGCATGGTGCAGGAGGAGCTGAGAGGTCTACATCTCCATCTGAAGGCGGCTAGCAGAATACTGACTTCCAGGCAGCTAGGGTGAGGGTCTTAAGTACCACAATGATACACCTACTCCAACAAGGCCACACCTACTCCAACAAGGCCACATCTACTCCAACAAGGCCACACCCCCTAATAGCACCACTACCTGGGCCAAGCATATTCAAACCATGACACTGTCTTACTAGGTACAAGGTTGTGTGCTAAGTCTTCCTTTCTCTCATTTAATGACAACGGAACAAGGGACTCTTTTTTTTTTTTTAAAGCCTGGTCTTTTATTTAAAAAGGAAGTAAAAATATATTTTATGATAAAATTGAAGATTTACATGGAAAATATTTCTTTTTTTTATATTTATTTATTTATTATATATAAGTACACTGTAGCTGTCTCCAGACACCAGAATAGGGTGTCAGATCTCTTTACGGATGGTTGTGAGCCACCATGTGGTTGCTGGGATTTGAACTCATGACCTTTGGAAGAGCAGTCGGTGCTCTTACCTGCTGAGCCATCTCTCCAGCCCCAGAAAATATTTCTGATAAAATAGAACAGATATATAGAAAAACACGTTAAAATTGACAATTTGGAAAATTAAAGAGTAAAGTGGTAGACATAAGAAACATTGTTAAATTCATTGAAAAAGGAAGTAGAAACATTTTATGATAGAATTGAAGATTTATGTGGAAAATATTTCTGATAAAATTGTAGAAAATGTAAAAAAACATGTTAAAATTGAAGAATATCATAGAAAATTTTATATAGATATAATAATGTAGATATAAAAGTATTCCTAAGTTTATTGAAAGTGGAATTATAGACATTTTCTGATAAAGTTGAAGATTTACATGGAAAATATGTCTGATAAAATTGAAGAAATATATAGAAAAACATGTTAAAATTGAAGATTATCATGGAAAATTCTACAGATAAAATGGTAGGCATAAAAATAATTCTAAGTTGATTGAAAGTAGAATTATAAACATTTTCAGGTAAAATTGAAGATTTACATGGAAAATATTTCTGATAAAATTCAAGAAATATATAGAAAAACACATTAAAATTGACTATTTCATGGAAAATTATACAGAGAAAATGGTAGACATAAAAACCCTTTCTAAATTAATTGAAGGTGGAATTAAAAATATTTTGTGGCCGGGCGGGGCCTTTAATCCCAGCACTAGGGAGGCAGAGGCAGGCAGATTTCTAAGTTCGAGGCCAGCCTGGTCTACCAGAGTGAGTTCCAGGACAGCCAGGGCTACACAGAGAAACCCTGTCTCGAAAGAAAAAAAAAAAACATTTTGTGATAAAATGAGAGATTAACATGGAAAACATTTCTGATAAAATAGAAGAAATATATAGAAAAACATGTTAAAATTGAAGATTATCATGAAAAATAATGCAGATAAAATGGAGGACATAAAAAAAATTACTAAGCCAGGTGGTGGTGGCGCATGCCTTTAATCCCAGCACTTGGGAGGCAGAGGCAGGTGGATTTCTGAGTTCGAGGCCAGCCTGGTCTACAGAGTGAGTTCCAGGACAGCCAGGGCTACAAAGAGAAACCCTGTCTCGAAAAAACAAACAAACAAACAAATTACTAAATTAATTAAAAGAGGAATTACAAACATTTTCTGATAAAATTGAAGATTTACATGAAAAATATTTCTGTTAGTCTATGTCTTTTTATTGGGGAACTGAGTCCATTGATTTTAAGAGATATTAAGGAATAGTGATTGTTGCTTCCTGTTATTTTTGATGTTATTTTTGTTTGTGTGCCTATCTTCTTTTGGGTTGGAAGAAGATTACTTTCTTGCTTTTTCTAGGGTGTAGTTTCCCTCCTTGTATTGGTGTTTTCCATCTTTATCCTTTGTAGGGCTAGATTTGTGGACAGATATTGTGTAAATTTATTTTTATCATGGAATATCTTGGTTTCTCCGTCTATGGTGATTGAGAGTTTTGCTGGGTATAGTAGTCTGGGCTGGCATTTGTGTTGCCCAGGATCTTCTAGCTTTCATCATCTCTGGTGAGAAGTCTGGTGTGATTCTGATAGGTCTGCCCTTATAAGTTACTTGCCCTTTTTCCCTTATTGCTTTTAATATTCTTTCTTTGTTTAGTGCATTTGATGTTTTGATTATTATGTGCCAGGAGGACTTTCTGGTCTGGTCCAGTTTGTTTAGAATTCTGTAGGCTTCTTGTATGTTCATGTGCATCTCTTTCTTTAGGTTAGGGAAGTTTTCTTCTATAATTTTTTTGAAGATGTTTACTGGCCTTTTAAGTTGGAAATCTTTGCTGTCTTCTATACCTATAATCTTTAGGGGTGGTCTTCTCATTGTGTCCTGGATTTCCTAGATGTTTTGGGTTACAAGCTTTATGCATTTTGCATTTTCTTTGACTGTTGAGTGAACGTTTTCTATGTTATCTTCAGCACCTGAGGCTCTTTCTTCTATCTCTTGTATTCTGTTGTTGATGCTTGCATCTGACCCCTGAATTCTTTCCAAGGTTTTCTATCTCCAGAAATGTCTCACTTTGTGATTTCTTTATTGTTTCTACTTCCACTTTTAGATTCTGGATGGTTTTGTTCAGTTCCTTCACTTGATTGTTTGTCTTTTCCTGTAATTCTTTAAGGGATTTTTGTGTTTCCTCTTTAAGGGTTTCTGCCTGTTGACCCATGTTCTCCTGTATTTCTTTAAGGAAGTTGTTTAAGTCCTTCTTGAAGCCCTCTATCAGCATCATGAGATATGATTTTAAATCCAACTCCTGCTTTTCCAGTGTGTTGGGGTATCCAGGACTTGCTGTGGTGGGAGAGCTGGGTTCCGATGTTGCCAAGTAGCCTTGGTTTCTGTTGGTAAGGTTCTTGTGCTTGCCTTTCGCCATCTGGTTATCTCTGGTGCTAGTTGGTCTGGCTGTCTCTGGCTGGAGCTTGTCCCTCCTGTGGGCCTGTAAGCCTGTGTCTGTACTCCTGGGAGACCAACTCTCTTCTGGCGGGTTCTGTGCACAGAAGGCTGTGGAGCTGCCTGGCTCCCCGGTGCAAATGGCAACCTGAAGACTTCTATCCCAGCTGCTCCACTGATCGTATGCCCTGTGTGCTCCTAGCTGCTCCCCTTCAGAGAGAAGGTGGAGACCTCATCTCCATGCTCAAAAGTGAAAGTGCTGCTGGGAGATCACTCTCTCCTGGCAGGCTGTGCACAGAAGGCTGTGGAGTCAGAACAAGGGACTTGCAGCCTTCATCTTACAGATAAAGAAGACAAAGGTCAAGGTGCTGAGTAATTCCCTTATGCAGGTTGTCCACATCTAAGGCCCCTTGACCTCCATGACAGACCTCTTTGCAGAACTGACTTTGATTACCAGAATTGACTCCTCTACTGTGACAGTGCATTCAGACCTTCAAAGCTGATTTAGAAGAAAGACGTCTGTTACTCTTTCCACCAACAGGTGGCGCAACCATTCAGTGAACCTTCGTTTGAACATCTGGTTTTTTTTGCTGTGGAGATATCCATAGCTCTACCATCCAACTGGTTGTCTCTTCGTGGTTGGCTTTTGCCTCGTCTTGTACAGGGAACAAACAGTGTCCTGGGAAGCTGGTGCAGAATCCCAGAGATATCACCTAGTAGGTATGTAATGGTACCTTCCTCTAACACCCAGGCGGCTTCTGACCATGTCCTTTGGAGGACCATTAGAAATCTACTTATAAAAACGAAGTTAGCCTTTTAATTTTATTTTCCCTAGCCACAGCATGTGCTGCACAGTCACAGACAGTTATGTAGCCCATAAGTAATTTTGGTTGGCCCTTTTCAAATTAGATTCAAATCTAGGTACACATCTGGTCTAGCTCATTTCACGCCCCTGTGGCTGGCTCCCTCAGCTATCACATTAGTATATTGTGTGCCTAGTTGTAGTGATGGTAATATGAAATTAATGTAATAAACCCCTGGAGAAGCACCTGGCATGTGGTGATGCTTACATGTGATAGGTCTCAGGAAGTCCCCATGCTCTGAGGATGACTTGCCCCAGTAGGCTATGACTGTCAACTAGACACAGCCTAGAATTATCTGGGGAAACTGCTTGATGAAAGAATTGCCGAGATCAGATTGGCCTGAGAGTGAGTCTGTAAGGGGCTGTGCTTGTTGCTAGCTGGTGCAGGAGGGCATCCTGGGTCTGTGTCAGCTGGTGCAGGAGGACATCCTGGGTCTATGTCAGCTGGTGCAGGAGGACATCCAGGATCTCTATCAGCTGGTGCAGGAGGGCATCCTGGGTCTGTGTCAGTTGGTGCAGGAGGACATCCAGGGTCTCTATCAGCTGGTGCAGGAGGACAGCCAGGGTCTCTATCAGCTGGGGCAGGAGGGCGTCCCAGGCCTCTGTCAGCTGGTGCAGGGCGTCCTGGGTCTCTGTTGTGGAATGCTCCAAGCCTGGCTTCTATCTCAATCAGAACGGACGTTCACCATCTCTGACCCTCAACAAGATGGCTGCTGGTGCCCACAGACCTTCCCTTTGGGGTGTCAGGGAGGCCCACTGGACTTCATCTGAGATTCTGTTCACCCACTCTGTTCTGAGCCCTCCCCTTCCCCCCCCCCCCCGCCTGCCCCCAGCAGCATGCAACCCAGATCTCACTGACTAGACACAGTGTGGACCATCGACTGAAGGGGCGGGGCTCCATCTACGCAGCCAGAGAAATCTCCATCCATGTGTAGGTGGGACTCTTTAATTGTGCAGCATGGGGGAGAGGTACCAATACTCTGGTAAGGAATCTCCCATCCTATAAGCGACTCTAATATCACCTGTTCACCAAGTGATTTGGACGGAATGCTTACTCTTGTCTGTCACTGGTGCCCTATCTGGGGTGACCAGGTGTCCATCCGAATCTCCCCAGGAAAAGTTCATGTAACTGTTACCCAGACAGAACTTGAGCCACTTCACCCACAGCCAGGCTTCACACAGGCCACTCCACGCCCCGCCCCGTCAAGGCATCAAGGTTAATTCCCGGCTGCCAGCCAGTATTTAACTTTCCACATAAGATTAAACATTAGGATTCGTAAAAGCCCAGGATTGCGGACTCCAGGTGACAAGGGCTTACTGGTCTCAAGCTGAAAGTGCCCAGCCCGCTGAGATTCACGCACAGTCCTGCAGTGCTAACATCAGTGAGGGGCAGAGCCTGGCTTTCTGACGGCCTCTTGCATTGCTCACATACTGCATAGGTAAGTTTTATTAGGTATCTTTTAAAAGGGAATTGCATAATATTTTTTTCCTTTTTCAGAAAACTAAAAAAAATATTTTTTTTTTCTGGGCATGCGGTCTCGTCCATGCCTGCCTGCCTTCTCTCCAGCTGCCCCCTTCCTCCTGAGCTTCCCCGGCTCTGTTCTTCAGTAAATGCCTTCAGGTGAAAATGTTGAAAGTGCCTTTTTTTAATTGAAGGATTCATGCTGTCCCGACCCGCAGGACAGTCAACAGGGTTCCTTTAAGCCACCTAGAGGAAAGGCGATGGGGCGACAAGACACAAGAGAGAGAGGCCGGACAGCCTGTCTAGTTCTGATCAAGCTGTCAAACTTTATTTTCCAGACAAGTCAATATAAAGGGAAGCATACAAGGTTTGGGAGGGGTAAAGGGGGGAACAATCTCAGGGGGTTGGCATCATTTCTAAGAAACAGTTTCTCATAATTTCTGGTAAAGCTAGTTATTGCTATTGGAATGTTGGCATGATAAAAGGGGGGTCATGAAGCAGTGAAGTGGAAAGGGGTTGCTATAGTAATGTACCTACAGATGGACTTCAAAGGGAGGGGTTTTGAGATTTATGTAGGAACAGTTCTTGGCATCTACAGATGAATTTCAAAGGGAGGGGGTTTTGAGATTTATGTAGGAACAGTTCCTGGCATGGAGATCTAAGTGAGAATGACTCCTGGTATCGAAGTCTCCTGGCATTGAGAGCCAGGTGGGGATGGCTCCTGGTATGGAGAGTTCTTGGCACTGAATTCTGAAGATGGCTCCCGACAATTCCCCCTTCTCTGTATAGAGAGCAGAGGTCAGACAACCATTGATGGCAAGCAGATAAGGCATCAAAATAATGGGACAGCGCCTGTCTTAGGAATCGACCCGGTCATCCAACATCCCGTTCCCGTTTGGTCATCCCTGCCAGCCTCCAGAGATACCTGTCTTAGGTGGGAGTGGCCCTGGGAAGTTGCCCGTCATTGGCTAACTGCCCAGCAAGTTTAATTGTTATTGATGCCTTGAGCTTGTGGGGCTCCTTCTGGAGTCCCGGCTGGAATGGCTGTGACAAGGATGCTCTTTCTGTTAAGGCACTAGAGTGTGCTGTTTGGGCTGTTTTGCCCTGGGGGTTTAGGTAGCCATCTCTCAGTCCTCCATAGCCAAACGATGGTAATGTACCTGAATAGGTTTGGCTGCCAGGTCATCTATCCGCTTCTTAATTAGGGCTGTAAGGCGTTTAAAAGCCCATGGTCCAAGAGAAAATAACAATAACAGACCTACAAAGGGTCCTAGGACACTGGGTAAAAGTGTGGTGAGCCATGGAGAGGTGGAAAACCAATTTTCATACCAACTTTCTTTCTGTTCTCTTTCTCTCTTACGTTTTTCTATGCCTTGTCTGACTATTTTCATGCTGTCTTTTACAACTCCTGTCTTACTAACATAAAAACAACACTCTTCTTTTAAAGCTGCACAAAGTCCACCCTGTTGGAGGAACAGGAGATCAAGTCCTCTCCTATTTTGGAGGACAATCTCAGCTAGGGAGTCAACGGAGTCGGAGAGATCAATTATCCCCTGCTGAAAGCGTTGGACATCTTGATCGATGGTAGCACTTAGCTCCGTGTACCTAGAGTTGGAAAGAACAAGGGAAGAAATACCTGTCCCTGCTCCCACAGCTCCAAGGCCAAGTAGGACAGAGAGAGTAACAGCAGAGATAGGTTCTCTGCGAGGGCGGCTCAAAGAAATGGAGCCTCCAGTAGATGTGGATTGATCCCACAAGTGAAAAAATTCTTCAGAGTGATAATAAACTAAACGAGGGAACATCTTAATAAGAATGCAAAACTCAGGTTTCTCCCCCTTCTTTCGATTTTGAAAAACTGAGGCAGAGAGGCAAGGTGTAAGGCCGTCAAGGCACACCCACCAAGTTCCCTCTGGGGGGAGAATAAAATAATTGCCAGGAGGGGGAAAATAGGTTTCCTTGCACAAGTGAGCATAAAGTGAGGGGACATTTGTTCCACTAGGGATCACACAAAGTCCCAGGCCAGATATCTGGGTTAATGAAAGACCTGGCCAAGCACCCTTTTGCCAACGGCAGCGTCGTGGATCGTCAGCATGGGGGGCGGGGGAGATCACCAAGAACAGCAATTCCTTCATAAAAGGGTGGTTGGGAATGGTAGCACAGCCAGAAATCTTCAACAAGTTCTGGGGAAGTTTCATTTAAAGTGAGAAAAGTCTGATTAACTAAAGAAAGTACAAGATTTTTAGTGGGAGCTGGCTGTACAGGCAGTGTAGTAGCTGATGGCTTAGCTGGTGGCTGGAAGGGAAATACAGAAGGTAGGGAAGTGTCTTTAATAGAAGGAGTACGGGTGCTGTCCTGATCAATTCCTTTAGGAGGAACAGGATGAGGTACAAACACAGGATTAGGTCCCATTGGGACTGGCTGAGCATGATATAAAGGTTCTTTAAGGAGCTTAATGGGGAAAATAATACCTGCATCAAACCCAAGTACATAGAGGCGAAGACCCCATTCATAGCCTATTTGCCAATGTAAATTGGGAGATTTTGCATAGGTGGTAAACTTAATTTGTAAAAGTGTGCACCATCCCCTTGTATAAGGATTAGAGGCCTTGTGGACTCATCATCTGTTAGAAAACTAGCTGAGGGTGTAACATTGTGTTTTACTTAGATGTAATCCCACAGGAGAAGTCCAGAGGCTCTCCCAAAGGCCCCAAACAATAAATGGCAGGCCATGTTCTATTTGGTCTGCACTTGAAATCTGTAAAATTTAAATATATGGCCTTTTGACACCCTAAAGGGGGGCAATCAACAGTAGCCAATATCTCCCCTTTAATCTGTTTATAATTTGTCCAATTTTTAGCTAAATAAATTTGCCATGCAAAGAGGGATGTTGAGTCCGTAGATGTCCGTGGTGTCAGCACTAGTAAGAGGCATCCAAAGGTGTTGAAGACTGTAGTCATTTTTAATGATTATAATCAGCATCATTCTTTGTCTCAGCATTAGCATACTTTGGCAGCTAGCAAGTTCCTTCAGCATCCTGCAGAAAAAACACAAACATACCTCTCTCTACACTCAGAGAGTTCCCTGGTATATAGAGATGTGATTTTTTCCCCTCTTTTGTTTATAAAAATATTGTTTTAAAGTTCTATGGGCCTGTTTCATAATATCTTGTCTTTGAGAATTATGAGGAATCTCAGTAATATGACCAACATCAAATTGTTAAAACATCTCAAGTAACTGGCTATAATAATCAATTATAATATTTGTCTTAATCTGATTTGGAACATCCAATATAGAAAAATAACATATGTGATAACTAATTTTATTTGTTGTTGTTGTTGTTGTTGTTGTTTCTTCTGTTAAAACATTTATTACTAGAAAGCTTGAGAAGCTGTTAATAATCATATGCATATTTTTTAATTAATTATTTCGAATTGTATTTGTATAGATAATTGTAAAAGTTAAAAATTGGTAGCATTAAAAAGGAAACAATTTTAAGCAATTGTAAGGCATGATATATATATATATATACATATATTATTAATATAAAAATTAAAAGTTTGAGTTTTAACATTTTAAAAAGAGGAGCTACAGCACCAAATTCAATTATTTGTGCTGAAGCAAGGGGACACTCAAAAGAATAAACATGTGATTTAATTATATGAGCTTTATTCCCACAGTAGTAGATGCATTTTTATAGGATGCATGTATAAATCTATAAAAATATAAAAACATGTATGGAGGCAAATTTTTTAACAATTTATCTTTTGAATAACAATTATTAATTTTGTCTAAAAAGGCTTGCCATGTAATAGATTAACAATTAATAATAATCAATTTGATTGCTGTTTAAAATAAGGAACAAACATTTCATCATGCTCTTAAAACATTCTTTTTAAAATTATTTCTGTGATTTTATTTTGTAACACTTTATTATTACACCAAATCTTCATTGGAGGATGTCAAAACCTTATTTGGAGAGATTTTACATTAATATTCTCTTTGTCAAGGAATGGAAGTAAACATATAAACTGTTAACAAATACTTACGGTAGCTTTCTCCAAGTTATGTCTCTCAATATTTATTTTGCATTTACCTTGAGAACATCAGAGGCTTAAATCCTCTTATGGCAAACTTAAAGCAGTGTCTTAGCCAAATAATTTATCAACATTTTTTTTAATTATTTACTTAAAAAATTTAAAAGCCCATTGTTAAGAGCAAGCCATTTCTTGAGGAAGAACTTTGTAATGAAATTAGTTTACTGGTTTTTTTTTTAAGTTTAACTTATGTTTAACCTTTCACAGATATAAGTTTGAACTTTATTTTGAACCACATCTGTATGAATCTGTTAAAAATGTTCTTTTTGGCCAGATCTCTCTAGGTGAGGCCTGTAAGATAAGGCCAGACCTACACCCATCAGTCTTGCAAGGAGCCTGTAACCAGACCCCACTGTGTGAAGGTCAAAAAACAAAAGGAACCTGTAATATCAAAGCACAACTACAATTTTTTGTAAGCAAAACCCAATTTTAAACAATCTTTTCTCCTTAAAAATAATGGCAAACACATTACTTTCATATTGCAAAGTTTGTCTATCAGCTTGTGTGTTTGATTGTATGACAGTGTAACTTACTGAAGAGCCATTCTTTTAAGTCTTATTTTTTATAAGTCTGAGTTCTAGGATAAGAATCACATAAAACATTATGTCAATTTAGAAATATCTTAGAGACCTGTTTTTCTTGGATTGTGTCATGTCACGTGTTGCTTAAGATAGCTTTAACCCTAAATTGTCAGCTTTAAACTTACCTTTTGTTACCATCATTATATTTTTTAAATCATGTCCAATAACTTATGAGCCAATACTCTATAGTCAAGGCATATAAAACATTTATACCTTTAAGACCAATTAGAAATAAAGATGAAGCGATTACACAAATCTCATTAATTTAAACCAAATATTTTTTTTTCCAGCTGTGATTTCAGGGGAATAAAGCACTTTGAACCCAATCATCACCATGGTAGAAATTTTTCTAGGAGAATTAACCATTGAGGTTGAGGCTGCTGGCCCCTTAAGAAGTAGCTTTTTCTCCAGCTGTGTTTAACTCGTAGTTAAGAATGTGAGGCACCTTTAATCATCTTCCTCTGTGTAAATTGCAGACTGGCAGGACTACCAGTAGATAACGCTCTTTTTTTTTAACCATTTTTTCTTTTCAACATATAACATAAACATAACAATCATTCAGCCAATCAAGACAATAGACAAACAAATTGACACACATATGGACAGGTTTTGGTGCACCAAAGATAGACAACACAGAGAGGGAACTTGATGTCCCAAAGAGATCCAAATATCTTAACCAGAACTAAGGATATCTCCAATAGGATTCAGAGAGGAAATAGGACGTCTCCCATTTTTTTTTTCCAGGAGAGTTTTGAAATAGTTTTTAACCATTTTTTTTTGATACCACATCCTGCACATGGAAAAACTGCTTTTCTGAAACCTGCTTTTTCTCTTGTTTAAGAGTTAACTCCTTATCTTCTTTTTCTTCTGGGAATTCTGCCAGAGAAGGGCGGGGAGACACAGTGGCATCCACTGATAGTTACTCCATAGTGCCCTGCTTTTGTAACCCCTATTGCGTTCATAAAAAGAGAAAGAGGTTTAGAGAATGTGATATACCTCAGGGTAGAGAAGGGCGGTGCCTAGGCAAACACACAGACATGGTATAGAATAAAGTTTATTCAGGATGGAGGATGAGAGTTAATGGGGTAGTGGAGACAGAGAGAGGCAGAGAGAGTGTGTAGATAAGTACAGACTGGCCATGACCATGTAGAAAGAGGTAGGAGGGGAGGAGAGCCCAGGAATTTCTTTACAGTCTAGGACTTACATTCTGTCCAGTGAGTAGTTTTTACTTTCAATTTCTCTGGCCATTTTAGCTGCTTCTGACTTCCAAAGAATAAATTTTCCCCCAGAGAACTCAGCTCGGGCAAGCTGGATAAATTCCTCAGGTGTGAGCCAGTCCTCCGTGCCAAAGTGAAGGGAGCAGTCCGCCCATAGGCTGTGACTGCGGACCTTAATTTTTCTAAAATTTTAAAGTCAAGGGGCTTGTTTTGGCTCTGGCTTTTTCTAGCTATTTGTCTTTGAAATAAGTCTTGAAGTTAGGTTTATCCCTCTGAGTCTCGTAGCTCCTTTAAGAGGACTACTTGCCCCTGTGGCTATCACTTGGTGGAGAGAAGAAATTTTTTCAGTGGCTCTCCTGCTGGCAGCTTCTCTTCTAAGTTGGCTTCCTCCTCGGGAGATAGAGTGTCAGCACCTGGACTATGACTAGATTTCAGAGTTTGTAGAGAAGGATAGACTTTGGTCTTTTTGAGAAATTAGGGAAAAGAACAGACATACACAGAAACCGTTTTAAATGTCCCTCCTCCATGTCTATCAAAGGCGGGAGGGATAAGAGAGCACAGAGACAGTGTCCGGACGAGCGCTTTTTCAGAGAACTAGATCTTGGAAACAGGAAGAATTCTGAATAATGTCATTAATCAGAGACCAGTAGTTAAAGGCAGTAACCGGTTGACCAAAAGTTGCATAGTAATCTCGTACTCTAGCCCATGTTTTCTTACCTATGGTTCCTTTCTCTGGGAACCAGGGACAATTTGTCCGATCTCCTTTTCTTAACCCAGCCCCGTGTCTTGCGAGATTCCTGAATCCCTGAAATGAGCAGGGATTGTTAAGTAAAAGCTTGCCCCATGGGGTCTCACCTTCTGAGACGAAGTTGTCGTGGAGATTTTCCCCTGGCCGAGCGCGCCGGCGGGTCAACCGTGCTTCGACCAAATCCAGTTCTCTCAGGGAGCTGCTCCTCTCGGGGAGCCGAACGCGGAGGGCCCTCCTCCTTGATCCACGACCTCCTTTCTCTAGATCGCTCCACAGGTACCACACTGTTGGGCGCCAAAGTGTCCCGACCCGCAGGACAGTCAACAGGGTTCCTTTAAGCCACCTAGAGGAAAGGCGATGGGGCGACAAGACACAAGAGAGAGAGGCCGGACAGCCTGTCTAGTTCTGATCAAGCTGTCAAACTTTATTTTCCAGACAAGTCAATATAAAGGGAAGCATACAAGGTTTGGGAGGGGTAAAGGGGGGAACAATCTCAGGGGGTTGGCATCATTTCTAAGAAACAGTTTCTCATAATTTCTGGTAAAGCTAGTTATTGCTATTGGAATGTTGGCATGATAAAAGGGGGGTCATGAAGCAGTGAAGTGGAAAGGGGTTGCTATAGTAATGTACCTACAGATGGACTTCAAAGGGAGGGGTTTTGAGATTTATGTAGGAACAGTTCTTGGCATCTACAGATGAATTTCAAAGGGAGGGGGTTTTGAGATTTATGTAGGAACAGTTCCTGGCATGGAGATCTAAGTGAGAATGACTCCTGGTATCGAAGTCTCCTGGCATTGAGAGCCAGGTGGGGATGGCTCCTGGTATGGAGAGTTCTTGGCACTGAATTCTGAAGATGGCTCCCGACACATGCTAAGTGTAGATAATCATATCTTTTTTTTTCTACTGTTGACATAAAAAATCCAAGACTTTGATGTCTGTTGTAGACTCAGATAAGGGCAGTGATCATACTTTAAACAAAGAAAGCCTTGGTCTCTGGGTCAAATGCGTGTGACTTTCCTTGCACTGTCCAGAGGGTCCTTGTCAGGTCACATCGTATATTTGTGGTAGGAATATCGGGAATGAAGGCATCATTCGGTGGCCGGGAGAGAGAGCACAGCCGACAGAAGCAAGTGAGCATGGTCATTTATGCACTTGAGCTTTTGTCATTGTGCACCAGCCAAAGAGGCAGAAACATGAGTTATCAGAATGTGTGACCTCCAGTCAGACAGACTGAGTCCTGGGCTCTGGCCTGGGTCACCTCCTCCTAGACCAGGCACAAGGACCAATTTGAAGCTAAGTGCTCTAGGATGTCCTTGAACTGCCCTCGAAAGAGCAAGCTGGCCTTGTGTTCCCAGGGCCCATCTTGTTCTGAGACTCCGCAAGACCCACTGAGTGGAAATACAGTTCCCACAGGTAGAACCGCGTGAGGCTGACCAGTTAGACCCACGTAGGTGGCGATTTGTACAGTTCGATGGATGAACACTAGGGCTCTGCGTATTCAGAAAGCACAGAGCCTCGGGTGAGATTTGTGGTGGAAAGGATGCGAGCCAAACATGGCTGTCTATGAAGTCACTGCTTACTCTAAGGGTCAAAACCTCAACCAACCCCTTTATCCTTTTTAAAGGTAATTTGTTATTCACCCTTTACACTTTGCAGATTTTTAATTCTTTTTACTTTATGTTTTTAATCTGTGTGTGTGTGAGTTTATGTGCCGTGTGCTTGTGTGTGTGTATGTATATGTGTGTGTGTGTGTGTGTGTGTGTGTGGTGTGATTGCAGGCCCAGACAGACTGCAGTGCATGCGTATGGGTGGGTCAGAGGGCAGCCTCAGGGTCAGACCCCACCTTCCACTCTGTTGAAACATGGTGTCAGATTTGCTGCTGTGTTCAGGCAAATTAGCAGGTTAGCTTCCCAGGACCCTCTGGTGCCTACCTCCCATCTCTCCCCAGGAGCGCGGGGATTACATATGCAGGCCCAGGCCCTCAGGCTTGGCCGTTAACCCTTGCCACCCAGCCTTCATCTCCCCTGTTCTTGCCTCACTATTGGAAATTGGTGCACAAAGTGTGATGTTTCCCTGCGGTTTTTAGCTTTGGCCAATCCTCCCTTACAGTTCCCTCTCCTCGCCCTGACTGCCTTTCACTCCAATATTCCTTTCCTCTCATTGTGCGTTCTGCTTAGCATTTGAATAGTTTTAACATGGTCTCTATCAATAAAATTGCTTTCACACAGAGCCTTGGCTAGACTTCCGGGCAAGCCACATCCCATGCCTCAGTATACAAACAGTGAGCCCCTAAGACTTCCTCAGCCTGGGCAGAGGGCCGCACTCAGGCATTTATTTAATCCTCCTGGGCCCTTTCAAGCCTAAGATTAAATCTGAACAAAAAAGTCCTCGTGATCTGCTTAGCAGCAAAGAGCTGCGCAAACAATGGGAGTGCAGGCCAGGCTGCCCAGCCCTCCAGGCTGCCTACTGTGTCCACACCAGGAAGCAGGCCCCAGAAGCTCCAGTGGAGTGAGTTGTTGAAATCTCTCTCAAGAGTCCTGTGGATGGTGGAGAGCCTAGGGGTCCCCTGAAAGTGAACTTAGAGCTTCCTATATGTATACATAAACTTTGAGCAGAAAAATAATTCCTTCAGAGCAAACATTATTTAAACAACAATGCCTCACCTCTGCCTCACCTCTTGGAAAGTGTGCTCAGTGTGTACCTGGGACCAAGCTCATCTGTTTGCTAACTTTCTTTTTAGCCTACCAAGCTTTGAGTGGCAAGAAGGATGTCAGGTGAGGGGCAGGAGCTATGGCTCACGAGGCAGAGTTGTGCTTACAGAGGACCAGAGTTCAGTTCCCAGAACACACATGGCAGCCCACAAATATCTATAACTCCACTTCCAAGGGCTATAATACCTTCTTGCCTTCTGCCTTCTGAGGCACCCACCATGCACATGGTATGTATACATACATGCAGACAAAATACCCACACATGTAAAATTTAAATAAATATGTCTTCTTTTAAAAGTCAGATGTAAAATATATACTGGGAATAGGATTCTCAATGTAGGTAATGGGAGGATGCGTTTCATGGGAGAAGTTCTGAGTGGTCTTCTCCAGATGAGGCTGCCTGACACAGCCTGTCCCTGAGGGGAGAGAGGCTGCCATGTTCACAGCAGTGCACACGCTGGGACAAAGGGAGTGCGGGGGAGAGGGCGCAATAGTCTAGGTAGCAAGGGGAGAATCGCTGTTCTCAGACAGGAAATGGCTGGGAGGAAAAGAAGTAGCCATGACTAGTCGGATGCACATAAGCCGTATCCCTCGTATTATAGTGCACATAAGCCTTTTTCCTCATAATGCACATACGCCTTTTTCTTTCTTTCTTTCTTTCTTTTTTTTTTTTCTTTTTTCTTTTGGTTTTTCAAGACAGGGTTTCTCTGTGTCACCTTGGCTGTCCTGGAACTCACTCTGTAGACCAGGCTGCCCTCGAACTCAGAGATCCGCCTGCCTCTGCTTCCCAAGTGCTGGGATTAAAGGTGTGCACCACCACTGCTGGGCTCCCTCATATTATAATGCACATAAGCTGTATCCCTCATAATGCACATAAGCTGTATCCCTCATACTATAATACACATAAGCCGTAACTCTCCTACTACAAGGGTCAATCTCAGGAGTGAGTCAGGTGGGAACTCAGGCCAGGCCAGGCAAATCTTGTTAAGGAATTAGGAGGTTATTTTAAGAACAGCAGGAAGGTCCTGTGATGTAAGGTGATGGTATAGCCCTAACTCCCCTCTTATAGAGAGGACATCCTTGTGCAGAGAGAAAAAGGCACTTGCACCCTAAAGAAATGTTTCCAGGAGGACCACACAGTGCTTCAGAGAGATGGCAGTGGCTGCACAGAGGCTGTGGGGATGAAAATGAGAGGGATTTGATGGTAAAGAAAGCTCCGCTTATTTTTTGGCATCACTATCTAAAATACTCTTTTCTGGTGTGTGTGTGTGTGTGTGTGTGTGTGTGTGTGTATAAGGTTTGTCCACCAGCCACAGCCAACCTTTTGACATTGTGACAAATGTCATCATCAAAGTTCACACACCAGAACTGTGTCATCAAGTAGTTACATAGAATAATCTCATAAACTGCAATAGTTGTACATACATACAAACCATATGACACACATACCACATACACACACACTCACCACACACACACATACCACATATATACATACTCATTATACACATACCACATACACACACATATACACTCACTACACACATGTACCACACATACACACACTCATTATACATACACCACGTACACACACATACAACATACACCACACACACCACACACACCACACACACATACATACATATCACACACATACACATACACACCACAATCATTCACAGACACACACAGATACACACCCACACAGCACCTCATAATTTCTTAGTGTTTTAAGTAGCTTTATGCTTTGAGGCTGCGTATGTAGCTATCTTGGGCCCTAAGAAGGGCACACTTGATAAGCCTAGGACATAGGTCATATTTTTAAAAATCTACCTTTGCAAACTTTTGCCATATTGCTGCGTGTAAATCCTTGCAGCTTATAAAAGCAAGTGCCTCTGCTTCTTTGAACAGCAAGCATCCTGGATGTATGCCATGAACATAGGTACACACATGAATGCATCATGCTGGATGTATGCCATGAACACATGTACACACATGAATGCATCATCCTGGATGTATGCCATGAACACATGTACACACATGAATGCATCATGCTGGATGTATGCCATGAACACAGGTACACACATGAATGCATCATGCTAGATGTATGCCATGAACACATGTACACACATGAATGCATCATGCTGGATGTATGCCATGAACACAGGTACACACATGAATGCATCATGCTGGTTGTATGCCATGAACACATGTACACACATGAATGCATCATGCTGGATGTATGCCATGAACACAGGTACACACATGAATGCATCATGCTGGATGTATGCCATGAACATATGTACACATATGAATGCATCATGCTGGATGCATGTCATGAACACATGTACACACATGTTGGATGTATGCCATGAACATATGTACACACATGAATGCATCATGCTGGATGCATGTCATGAACACATGTACACACATGAATGCATCATGCTGGATGTATGCCATGAACACAGGTACACATATGAATGTATCATGCTGGATGTATGCCATGAACACATGTACACACATGAATGCATCATGCTAGATGTATGCCATGAACACAGGTACACACATGAATGCATCATGCTGGTTGTATGCCATGAACACATGTACACACATGAATGCATCATGCTGGATGTATGCCATGAACACAGGTACACACATGAATGCATCATGTTGGATGTATGCCATGAACATATGTACACACATGAATGCATCATGCTGGATGCATGTCATGAACACATGTACACACATGAATGCATCATGCTGGATGTATGCCATGAACACAGGTACACATATGAATGTATCATGCTGGATGCATGTCATGAACACAGGTACACACATGAATACATCATGCTGGATGCATGTCATGAACACAGGTACACACATGAATGCATTTGCTAGTGGCTGAGAGAGGTCACCTGTGTTTTTCAGCACAAACAAATGCACGATGATTGATAAGAATTCAACATTTAAGAAAAACACCAAGAAAAGCAAAAAATGCATGGTTATATAAGCATCCGTATATATGTACACATTCTGATCTACTTCCTTCTAGTCTTTCTCCATTTTAATTTGTGCATATGTATTATGTATAAATGCCTTTGTACAGTGTTATGTCTTCTATTACATTTTATTGTAGCAGTACATTAAAAAATGAATAAAAGCGACTGTTTGATTTAAAGACTACCCAATTTTGAATTCAGTCCCTCACTAGCCTGGCTTAGAGACTGCATTCTCTCCACTTGCTCTCACCTCCCCACCTCCGTGGAGGTAGCCAAAGGGAGGAAGAGCCTTAACCTTGCTAATCTCTATTCTCATTTAATTACAGCCAGGGGAAACATGGCCACATTAGCCAATTTTACCCAGACACTGGAGGATGTCTTCAGAAAGATTTTTATTACTTACATGGATAACTGGAGGAGGAACACAACAGCCGAGGAACAGGCCCTCCAGGCCAGAGTGGATGCCGAGAACTTCTACTACGTCATCCTGTACCTCATGGTGATGATCGGCATGTTCTCCTTCATCGTGGTGGCCATCCTGGTGAGCACGGTGAAGTCGAAGCGGCGGGAGCACTCCCAGGACCCATACCACCAGTACATTGTGGAGGACTGGCAGGAGAAGTACAAAAGTCAGATCTTGCATCTGGAAGACTCCAAGGCCACCATCCACGAGAACACAGGGGCGACAGGGTTCACAGTGTCACCCTGATAAAGAACAGGGTCCATCTGGCTCGGACGGGGTGCTTCTGGTGCTTCCAGAGCCCACTTGTCCTTGCTCAGAAGAAAGCTAGTTCCTCTGTGCAGGCCAGGTGACACAGGTGGTGTTTCTATCTAGTGGTTTAGGGGAGCCTGTTGGGTGATACCTTGTGCTGAGGATCTCTTTCTTTTATTACTTGCTATGCACTGTAAATGTCATTTAAATCAATTTCAATCATGAGAACAGAGGCGAACATGAAGCAACGAGACTGGGCAGGGCAGGGGGAACAGAAAGAGATTTACCAAGCTTTCAGTCTTCGTTCTCATGAAATATTAGTTTGGATGTAGCCAACTCACTTTATGAGTAAGTCAAACGGTCAGAAGCTAGGGTTTAAATCCTTCTTGGGCTCACTGAACTGACGGGAGAGCATTTACTCACAATTTACCATTGATCAATGGACAGATGGGGTTATTTTGCATTCACAGCTTTCCTGGTATTTAACAGATTTGGATGTCTGGACAGAACAAACACGGAAAGGACAAATAACACACACCAGAAGCAGGAAATATTCAAGAGCTCCCAGTGCAACCAAACTTATTTTTAACTTTTTACAGAAACCTAAACTTTAAAAACTCCCTGGCTTGAAAAAGTATGGTCAGCTGGACGGTGGTGGTGCACACCTTTAATCCCAGCACTTGGGAGACAGAGGCAGGCAGATTTCTGAGTTTGAAGCCAGCCTGGTCTACAGAGTGAGTTCCAGGACAGCCAGGGCTACACAGAGAAACCCTGCCTCAAAAAAACCAAAATCCAAAAATCCAAAAAAAAAAAAAAAAAAAAAATGGTCTTTCTTCCTAAACATTATACTCTTTACTTAATTTTAGATCCAATTTATAGCTTACTTGACAAGACAGAACACTCCACTAGATGTTTGATGCAAGCTAGACAGTGGCTACTTAATCCTTTGCAGCACCATCGGGGTGCTGGAGAGATGTTGGTCAAAGGCTACAAATTTTAATGGGTCTGGGGCTGCACACCCATAAGCCAGCCCTCAGGAGCCTGAGGTGGGAGGGGCTAGCTGGGGGTCCAAGCCTTTCTAGATCCATAGCACTGAGAGGTCAATAGCATGCCTGTTCTTAAAAACTGATACCGGAGAGGAAAGTATCCTTATCACAAAAGAGTAACTCCATGAGATGCTACATTAGTCATTCCACACTGTGTCTGTGCTTCAGAACACCAGTTATGTGTATAATACAACATAACCTGTACTTAAGAAAATAAAATGACTATTTTGCACAAGGGAGTGTCTGCAGGCACCATGCCAGAGCTGAAGGGCACCTTGGAGGTCACTCTCTACTACTTTGCCTACAGAGAAGACTGCAATCTATCATGATTAGATGTTTCTTCTCTAATCCAACTTCATGACATTTATCTCCTCAGGTTACTGGGACCTGGCAGTGAGAGGAGAGTGGCATCTTGGGCGGTGGGAGCTGGTGGGGTTGGGAATAGGACATGTAGAGGTGGAAGAGCTCCCACACGGGGAAGTCAGCTGTGCACTCAAATGTGACAAGCCTTAACAGAGCTCAACAGGAGGTGGACATGGCTGGAACAGAGACATGAAGATGAGGACATAATAGCTGCAAGTAGGACGTCCAGGGCCAACAACAGACATGTTGGTCCTCAGCATCATGTGCTCCATACCCCATGTCTTTACTCTGCCATGGCCAGGGCACAGCCATTGTGAGTGGGCCCTCCAGCCTCAGAGTACAAAGATAAGAGTCAAAGGAAACCACTTCTATTCCCCCATAAGACAGCACCTGGTTGGATGATATGTAGAGGTTATTCTGAGTCTGTGGTTCTGGAGGCTGCGAAGACTACGGGTACAGGCACCAGCATCTGAGGTTCCCGATGAAGATCTCATGTGGCTTTAATATAAAGAGGATGACCAAATTCCAGACACAACCTCATTATAGCAGTGTGCGCCCTGGTAGTCAGTGCAGCCCACGGAGGGTAAAGCTCCCTCCACAAAAGGCCAGGCCTCCCGCTCATCTTGAGTTTTAACATGCGTTTTGGCCACACAGCATAAAGTCAACCACAAAGTCTGTTTCTTTATAGAAGGAGATAAAATGTACATAAAACATCTGCTTCCTACGACATGTTTGTGCGTGTGCTACCAGAGAAACTAAACGGTGTTAGAGTGAGTCATTCATGGTCCAAGAGCAGATGTGCTCTGGGGCTTCAGTCCTCGGACCAGAAGCCTAACACTCTGCTGCACACCACACAGCAACCTAGACAGCCCAGACCCAGAGATTCGAGCCTGGGGCTGTCCCAGCCGGGTTTCCTACCCTGGTAAGGACTTTTCTCTTTTATCAAATCAAGGTCCCCTGAGTCTCCTTCCTGACTAGACCCCAACCTTGGTCATTAAATATTGTGTACTCTTGGTACAAATTATTTCATCATTGACTTTCATATTCTAAGAGAACTTGGACAAACATTAATATGTTTAAAGTACCTGCCTGAGAAAGATGACCCACGACCAGGGGAACTGACCGTATTGTCCAGCCAAAGAAGGCAGACAGGCTGCGGAACCCTCTCTCATAGCAATGAGAGAAAGCGTGCAATTACAGATCCTTTCTCTTTCTCTTTGAGAAATAATTCTTCTTCCATCTAAAAAAATGTCTCTTAGGAATGCAAACACTGAGACCCTGCAAGAATAATTCTCCCAGCATCTAGAGATCTTTTTGAAATGCAAACATTAAGACTCTGCTGGGCATGCCCCTGGCAGGTCTGAGTCGTACATTGGGAGCTTTGTTTCTCCCTTAGAACACAGCACAAAGCACACACCCCTTCCTAGCCTTTGTAAATTTCCACTTGGCTTATCTGTTACCCAGGAAAGGATATTGGTGGTTAAATCTAGGCCTTCGTTAAGCATACTTTATCATCCCCTCGCTGGAAAATAGAGTTATAACATGGGCATTAATCAGTCAATTTTACTTAGGAGGAGCAGGAGAAATACTACATCTTTATGTGGTAGTTAATATGGTCAACTCCACAGGATCTAGACTCAGGCAACCGAGAAACCTCTGGGAATGTCTGTGGGGAGTTATATAGATTGGGTTAAAGGAGAGGGGAAACATACTCTAAATGGGTGCCACCATTTCCCTGGGCTGGGATCCTGAATGGAACCCAAGGGAGAAGGCCAAGCAAGCTCAAGCCTCCATCGCTGTCTTCCCAGCTGTGGACGCTAGCTAGCCTAGACAAGCCCTTGCTCCTCTAAGTTGCTTCCGGCAAGCATTTTGTCGCGTTAACAGCACGTAACTAACACATCGGGCAGGTGTCCAGTTCCTGCTCATTTACCTGGTCTCCCTCCTCCAGTGAAGCTTTCCAAATGAAAATGCCAAGTCAAACAGCTGGGTTCTTTTTTTTTTTTCTTTTTCTCCCTATCCATGTCCACTTTATGGTCTTTCTGCTTAGCCCGCAGTTTCCACACGCCTGAGTAACGATACTTCAGTCTTAAAACGCAGATTTGAAGCTATCACAAAACGAACAAGTGATAGGTGCTGATCTGATCCTAGACTCACAACCCAAGATGAGCCGCGGGTCTGGCACGTGCTGACCTAAACTCCTGGCGGGGGCGGGGGGGGGGGGCGGATAAGCCATTCTTTCAGTTTCTGTTTCATCATGTGTGAAATGTTATAATTATAGCGTATCCTTTATAGGCCTCGTAGAATTCAGTTAAACGATAGTCTCAACGCGCTACTCCCTTGTTGGCACAGGGGTCGTGAAACCCTCTGCACGCTATCATTTCCTACTTCATCCCCACTGAGGCATAATGAGATCTGGAGCTAGCTTTCTTGGGTTCAAGTATCCACCCTGCAACTAGTGTCAGCGGCGGGCATCAGCTCCCCGCTGCACAAGAGGGAGCTGAGGTGGAGAGCTCGGTGAGACCTTTCCCTCTCCAGCCTTGTACAGGGCCGCTCTCTACCCGGTACTTCTGGAAATCACTGGTTAGAAATGAAACTGGGAATTTAATGTCAGGGTATCCTTCGGTTATCCCAACCGGGATACGCTCTTGTTGACCCGGTGAAGGAAAAATAAAACAAAAAACCTGGGACCTATCGTCTTCAGCTGTATAGAACAGGAATCAAAATCCAGTGGACATGAACAAAGAGCCCCAGGCCGCACCCCAAGCCCTGCGGACCACCCTCAGCAGTCCTATTTGCTTTTCTGCAACAGCCTCAGACCTCTGGGCAACCTGCCCGACGCCCTTGGCCTTAGCGCCTGCGGACAGAGGAACTCGCTCCTTGACCTCAGGGAGTAAGATGATACCCTAAAGCCACTGCGCCTGCGTATCAAGCGGTGCGCTTCCGTTCTGAGCGCTGCATTTCGGGACTTGTAGTTTTCACGACGGAATTGTGGGAGTCGTGGTTTGTGAGCACCAAGCGAGGAGGCCCCGCTGCATTGAGTTGTAAGTGTGTGATTGAGTCTTTGGGGCGCTGGAGATCCCTCGGTCATCTCGCGTTCGTGCTTCTTCCAGGATGATACTTGCTGGCTACGGCCACACAGTGCATGGGAACCCTAATAGTCTGGTTGCCTTGTTTTGGGAACGCAGGGAGGGAGCGATGATAAGTCCCGGCCTTCTACTTCTCTGAGTGGAGCAAATGCATGGGGCCTGAGAACCTGGCTGGCCACTCCCAAGTACCCATAGCCCAAAGCTCCGTATGATCCTGTGGTGCCCAGATTGCACAGGTGCCAGAGCTGCTCAAATGAGGTGTGCCATTCCAGCGGGTAGGGAGGTGGCTCTCCAACGCTTTGAAATTTAGAGCCTGGCCACCCGGATAAGGTGGATTTCTTGAAAACCAAGGCCGAGCAGACTTAGTGAGGTCCAGGAGTCATGAGCCACCTGAACCTCCTGAAACTTTAAATGGTTGGCTGAGGAATTAAAGTGAAAGGGGTAGAGACTGGGAGTGAAAACAGCTTCAGATGATTCACACAAGCCGCTCAGATGGTGATGCTGAGATATGTGCACCCTCGGCTCTGTTAGCCCTGCCAGGGAGCACAGGGAGCTTGTGAGCAGAATATTGTTCATGTTTTAATTGGCGTAATCAAAGTGAGTGAATACCTTCTATGTTTCTAGAATAAAACCTGGCAAGATACTTTGCAATAAAGATCAAAACTACTAGCAGTTTCGTTTTTTGTCGTTAAGGGTTAAGCCCGGACAGCTCCCCACGTTTCTTCTATTTTAATGGCCTCCAGCTGCCCTCACCCTGGTGGCTTTGACTCACCCTCTGCCACCAGCTGCTGCTCGTTTCTGAATGGCACCAGGAGTCCGTGCTATCAGAGCAGACAGCTCACTGCCATGTTTAGCTTTCTTGGTCGTCCCATTTGCAGGAAGCTTGCCGTGAAAACATCTACTCTGTGCGTGTGATTTAAAGCAGTGGGTGTAGATGAACAGGGCTGATCTGGGCCACCCACTCCATAGCATCGCAGACTTCCCTTTAATTTTACTTCTGTCTCTTCCTCTTTTTTCGTCTCTTTCTCCTTGGGCAGGATTCTGTGTGTCTGAGATTGGCCCCTAGCTCACTCCTCTGTAGCCTTGGGTGACCTCCACCTCCCAAGCGCTAGAATGACAGGCTTGCACCCCCAAAGCTGGTTTGTGAGTTCCTAGGGTTGAACCCAGAGCTTTGTTCCAGCACTCCCTCCCCCCCACCCAGCCACACCCGTAGCCCTCTGCTTCCTTCTTAGAGACCTTGCCTTTTAATCCTCTAATTGCCACTCTTTTTGGCTTCTGTTTCTGTGACATCAGGGAAAGCGGAGAGTTGTGAACTCCAGAGTGGGAGACTTACTCTTCGGACCCTGATATTCCAAGGGCGCTTTGGCTCATGGGCTTTGACTTTCCCAGGTCATATGTCTGGCCCTTACTTCCACCTAAAGTAGAGTCCTGTCCTCCTCCTTTATTCTTTATCCCGTGCTTGTCACCTTGTGCTGACTGCATCCTGCCCGAGTGCTGTGTATTTGTTATCCGGCAGGACCATTAGCAAAGGAGAAACATTATCAAGACATCGGTGCCTTCTGTGCATTGCTCATGCTTCTTAGTGATTACTGGGCAACTTCTGAAGGAGAATTTACTGATGAAGGAGACTTTGAGAGGCCAAGGTCACATTGCTGCTACGTGTAATTCATTTGCCAGACCTCCAGACCTCTGGGTATTTTCTTTCATTTATTTCCTCTTGTAAGCATCTTGGGCCGATTTGTTTTCCTTGACCTTGGGAGTCAATATCCTGTGCATATCAGTTCACATAGGTGAACTGTGGGAAACAGTTAAATCAACTACCACATAATATGTATACAACTCAATTAAGAGAGAATTATAAAAACAGAATGGAAAAGAGTATTTTGTTTTAATATACAGTATGACTAATCCCTAAGATTACTAGACATTCAAAGTATAAATTCCAGCAGCAAGTTATAACATGCAAAGAACTCATTTTTCCAGTGCAGGTCAGAATCTGCTGCTATTTAAAGGCAAAGACTTACACCTTCAACCACCGCTATCGCATTTAGTTGGTGCTTTGAATTATATGCTTCTTAGTTTATCTGACTTTGTACAAGTCAGAGGCAAAGCTTGGTTATCTTGTGCCAATAGCTAGTTGGTTTTCAAAGTTCTGTAACCTTGGATAGACTGAAGTCTGAATTTTATATATTAGATACTTTTATAACCGGAAATTTCACTGTCTCTCATGAGGTGAAAGGAAACCGGCGCTAAAGGGCTATGGCATTTCCCGTTGCTTTTCTAATCCTAATCTGAAGTACAGAGTGAAGTGATTTTGAAGTATTCCATCTGTATCCAGGTGACTTGCCGAGGCTGAAGCTCCCAGACCTGGCTGTCTGGATGTGAGATAGGCAAGGGGCAGGGACCTGGGGTCTGCTTGATTTGAGCTGCACGTAGTGCTTTCCCAGCAAAACAAGCTGTGATCTCCGCCACGCCATGTGGAGCTATGTGCACACCTCTCTTTCAACAGAGACTTGTGGACACTCCAAACTCTATAGAGCTCCTTAGCGGCGACCCTCAGTAAATCCTTTTGGTGACCAAACATACACTGAAACTAGGGATCGTGGCTAGATCCAACATATACTGTTTTGGGGTGCATGCATGGTAAGGCAAACTATGACCTTAAAATGAACATTTAAGGGGAAAAATCCCTATTTGCCCTCTTTTGTCTATGCCTAAGTGGGAGCAGATAGCATTAAAATCAAAAGCATTGTGGGAAAGGATGTGAATTAAAGCTTACATAGCCCCATATCAATTAGAACCAAAAGGCACCCCACTGCTAGCAGTCAGCTCCACCCTGTCCTGAACCCACAAAAGGAAGTCACGGGCTTGTCCACTCCAGCTCAAGTAGCCTGTTGGCCTCTTGTAGAGCACCTGGCCTATACCCATCTGTGCTTCTGGACAAAATTCCTTGTCACTTTCCCATCTGTGTACACCTTCAATTTTTTTAAATACCAAGAACCCTGAGACACCCATTTGGAACAGAGGCCTCTGGTCCTGGATGGGTTCAGATTCCAGTCACACGGCAATAGCCTGAGCTCAGTACTTGTGCCCTATTTCTTCCCCCTTTAAAGTAAAGGGGGTAAAATGGAGACTCTCTGGCTTAACTCATCTAAGCACGTTAGCACAGACGACACAGAAGAGTCAAGCTGTGGGTAACTTCCTACAAAGTCAACTTTCAGAACTAGCAGGGCCCACCTGGCTGACAGTGGCGCATGCAGACGCTTCGTCCAGATCTCAGGTGTTCTGACTCTGGCTGTGGACACAGGTGTCAAAGCTAATGAGACACAAGACCGTGCAGAGCGTCTGTTCTCTGGATGGCTCTGCACTGTCCCTTGTTCTAGGTCTCCTCTACTTTTTAGAAGGAATTTTATGTACAAGTTAGTCATTTTCTCAGGATAGGTTTTAGTTTTTTTGTTTTTCTTTTTTAAAAAAGTCAAGATGAGCACAGTTAGTGTTCAGAAGGTCCTTCATCCCCAGACTAGCTTGTCTTCATGCCAGGAGATGGGTGCGACCATTGGCGAATGTGGGCTTTAAATGCACAGAGGTGTCAGTTGGGAACTGGTGCTTTATCAGAGCACCACGAGGGAGCTGCAGAGAGCCACAAGGATCGGGGTGACCTGGTGCAGACCCCGACTGTGCTCTGCTTGCCCTCTGTTCATGGGCCTCTCTCTATCCAAGCCGTGGCTTCCTACTGTGTTCTGCCCTGGAGGCTCTGCATCGACCTGTTTCTCTCTTTCCCCAGCTCAGAACTTGAGCTCCTTGGACCGACCCGACCTTCCAGCTGCCTCTCATGCTTGTGAGCACCAGTTACATCAATCAGAAGTGAACTGCCATGAACTGGAAGGTGAGAATAGTTTTTTTTTAAAGTATAGATTGGTTTTTATATTTGTTTTGTCTTCCCACATATATCTGTCACACTAGTGGAACACCTGAGCTCATGGGGTCTAGAAATTCCAGTCTCGCTGGAAATGTGTGGTGATGGGTGACAGATGGCATTTGGTGGAGAATAGAAGTAGGTAAGACTTCTCACTTCAGGACCCAGTAAGCAAAGTGATTGACCAGAGTCCCTTAAACCTCTGGACATAATTCCAGTGATCGGAGAACCTCCCATAGGCTTCACTCTCTTAAGGTTCGCTGCAGTTCACGGTAGGACCACCAGGGGGAGAAGCCTTTAGCACACACCATAGCATTGAAGATTATAAGAGCAGCATAGTTAGAGCAACAGCAGATACTCTGTATCAGAAGAGTAGATACTGTGTATCAGTAGAGTGTAGAGTGGATACTCTGTATCAGAAGAGTAGATACTCTGTAGAGTGACTTTTTTAGTGAATTGAACCTGTTTTCCAACAATCTCATATCCCTACAGCATCTGATGGTCCTCACTCCTGGCTCTCCTCTCTTCCCACTCCTTGAACTTCCCTCCCTCCCCGTAAACCCCTATTCGCACACATGCCTTGATAATCACGTTTAGTGTTTCAAACGTGTAAAACTTGTGAATTTACATTTGCTCTCCAGCCTGCTGGAGGAAGGCCAGGCCTTTCTTTGAGAATACCTCCGGAACTTCAGACTGTCTCACTTTTCTGCAAAAATCAGGACTTTAAAGCTTCACTTAGCAGTCCCAAGTTTCTCTTGCTTCTTTGAAGTAGATGTAAAGGGTGAGAGCCAGTGCCTCTCAACTCTGTAGCACTTCTGAGGCAGTGTGATGCTATTTAGAGGTGGAGCTTCTGGCCGAGGTGGCTCCCTCCAGTGCGAAACCAGTGCCTGTGGCAGCCAATCTCTGCCGTGGGAACCGAAATAAATTCCTTCCTAAATTGGCTCTTATCGGGGTGCTTTATCACAGTGACAGGAACGCCCATAAAGCATTGAGTGCCCTTGCAGAACAGGCCCCAAGACTGCCTAGCCCACTTCCTGCTGCATGAGGACACAAGTTTGTTGCATATCCTGGAAGAGGCCCTCATGAGCATCAGACCACACTGCACTTGCTCTCAGATTGTGGCCTCCATGTGTCCGTTTATGACTTTGATGTCCAAGCCTGAGGTGAAGACAGTGGACCGCGACCTTACAGAGCTTCCAGTGTCCATGATCCCCATCCAAGATCTTGTCCAGCTTTTTTGCCAAAAGCATTGGGTTTTTTTTCTAGCCACACTTGATTTTTTCAAAGAATTGAACTCAATTTTCATGGAAAGCAGCTTTTTAAAAAGTCATAAATTACCCACAGGAGCATCAAGGACATGTTGAACTGATTGGGAAATGAATGAAAGAGATTCCTATAAAAAGTTAGGTTTAGCTGTTGGAACCGAGGTTGGGGGCAGGCAGAGCCTAGCCCACTGGCTGGCTGTATACCCGCTGGCTATGGGCAGCAGCCTTGTCAAGGGAAAGGGCAGGACTCATTCATCTAAAGGCCTGATGCCTCAAGGTCAGGTGGGGGTTGGTTAAAAGAACAGCTGATTAGCCAGGCTGGTGCACACCTACAGTGCCAGAAGGAGGGAGGCAGAGACAGAAGGATCAGGTAGAGAGAGGACCAGGTAAAGATAGGTGAAGAGGGAGTTCAGAGCCGCCTTGACTGCACAGGGCGGCTGAAGTCAGGCAGATCCTAGGAGCTTGCTGGACAGCCAGTGTAGCTGAAATCGTGAGCTGAGCTCCGTGTTCAGTGAAAAGTAAAACTACCCTTGTGTAGGCACAAGCGTGCGGACCAGCACACATAACACATGCAGGCACACATACACATGAGCACATGAACACACACACATGCATGCTTGCACTCACATGCACATACACACATACTTAGCACACAGTTACATACTCATACACATGAACACATGCTTGAACACACACCTGCACTCACACACACATGAACACATGTACACACACATAAACACATATACACACATACCCACACACACATAAACATGTGTACACATATACATACGCACACACACTCACATACATAAACACATATACATACACACACACACACATGTGCAGGCATACATGACCTCACTTACACACAGTTGATCTCACCAGCTCCAGCAGTAGTCATTTCCTCCCTACAGGTCTGCATATTCTGAGAGAGAAAAGGAGCTTAAAGGATAAGAGGAGATAGATGATCGGGAAATTGAAGCCAGCTGAAGCCAGTTTCTGCCCAAAAGGGGCAGAGAGGAGGGCAAACTCATTAGACCTTTATGTTGCCGCCCTCTGCTGGCATTGAGCCTCTTGCTTCTCTGATCCCAGATAAAAAAGATAAAAAACATAAATCATGGAACCATCCAGCCCGTGTCTGTCACCTGTATTTCCTTTTCAGTTTGTTTTCTACCTTCCTGTTGAGATATCATGCCCCTGCCGTTGCTAAAGCTGTCTGAGGCTTGTACCAGGAGAACCATGACCTATGGCCTGGGCTGCACCTTGCCACCTTGTGAGGGCCCCAGGGTCTATCCATGGGGATGAGACAGTCCCCTTCCAGATCTGAGGCAGTCTCAGCCTCCAGCAGCCTGGGAATGTAGGGCGTTTCTGTGGCGATGCTCAGTCCGCATCAGCTAGACTGTGAGTGTGGAGCCGAGCTTGGCCGCAGGGCTGAGGGGCAGCCAGGTGACAGGCCCTGCTGCCAGGGTACGTGCCCATCATGCCCTTTGTTCTGACAGTGTCAGCTAATCTAAGGGGCTGGAGAGATGCACTTCAGCTGTGTGATCCTCACTCCTCGGTGACATGGAGTGGCTGAAAATGTATATAGTTACCGTCTTAGTTAAATTAAGCAACTAGAATTTACTTCATCCTCACCCATGGTACTCACTACCTAATTCTGTCACAGGGCAACCTTCCTCTGAAATCCTCAGATAGCCATTCCTAAGAGTTAAATAGTTTCTAAGGCATCAAGTCCAGCTGAGTTGTGGTTGACTTGCAGGACTTAATTGTAAACCAGATTCAGGTGGAAGGGCAAGCCGTGTTACTGGACAGTTCAGCGATGGAGAGTCGGCTGTCCACAGCGGGGTAGGCCGACTTTCTCCTCCGCCATCAGCCACCTCCCCGTAGTTTGTTACTGTCCTCATCTGTTCAGTCAGAGTCTGTCGCCTTCCTGGGGCTGGAGTGGATGAAAGGAGACAGTCTACAGAAGGCACGGGGCACACAGACTTTCCAGGATATAGCAACTGGAGCTCCATCTGTTACACGGAAGAGTGACTCACTAAAGGTTTAGATACAATTGGGGGGACACAGATGTGTATAAATTGGAATCAGGAGCTGAGGACTGGTTTCATTCTAACCCTGGCCATCTCTCCAGCCCCTTAGATTAGCTTTCCTATACATCTCAGGGCTGCCTACCTGGGAATGGTGCCGCCCTCAATAGGCTGAGCCCTCCCTCCTGTGTCAATTAATAATGAAGACAGTCCTCCAGGGACACGCTCACAGGCCAGGCTGCTCTGGGCAGCCTGGAATGGTTTGAAGTGGGACACAGTGTTGGACGTGGAGGAAGCTTTGAAGACTGATGATCTCAGGCATTCTAGATCTCTAACTATACTGAATGCTTACTGATAACTTCTAAAAAAAAAATCCTAAAAACTTTCTTGCTTATTCTGTGGTTAAAAAACACTGGCTTGGGTGATTAACACCTGTTGCCTAGCAGTGGGGATTTTGTAAAAAATTTATTGCCATCTTTCCCTTCTCTGTCCAGGCAGCAAGAAACCTCTCTGACTAGGCTGATTAATTCTTTGTGAACCAGAGAAGAAGGAAAGGAAAATAATTAAGATGCTTTATACATTGCACAGACACACTCTGGCTGGGACTAATCGTCTGTCACAAACAACAAGTATTTATGCATGCTTACATACATGCATATACCTACACGTGTACATACAGACAAACAGACATATTCATTTGGATGGATGGATGGATGGACTGACGGACAGACGGACGGATGGACAGACGGACGGATGGATGGATGGATGGATGGATGGATGGGGCAGAGCCCCCCCAAGCCAAACCATCTAACCAACAACTGTATTTCTTTTCTCCAGCCTTCTTAATACCTTCTTAGAGAAAAAGTTCTTTAGAAAATTACTTCAAAGATAAATGTTATCATAAAACGGGAGTTACAGAAGGATGTCGGTACTAAGTTCAAAGCAGTGTTTCACTATAATATGCTCATTATAAGTTCAAAGCAACAGTTTTTACATAGCCTTGCCTTTTTTTATTAGATACATTCTTTATTTACATTTCAAATGATTTCTCCCTTCCTGGTTCACCCCCCCAAAGTCCCATAAGCCATCTCCCCTCCCCGTGTTCCCCAATCAATCCCCTCCCACTTCCCTGTCCTGGTATCCCCCTACACTGCTGCATGGGGCCGTTCCAGGACCAGGGGCCTCTCCTCCCTTTGATGTCCAACAAGGCCATCCTCTGCTGCCTATGCATCTGGGGCCATGGGTTACTCCATGTGTACTCTCTGGTTGATGTCTTTGTCCCTGGGAGCTCTGGGAGTACTGGGTGGCTCATATCATTGTTCCTCCTATGGCACTGCAAACCCCTTCAGCTCCTTGGGTCCTTTCTCTAGCTCCTCCATTGGGGACCCTGTGCTCAGTTCAATGGCTGGCTGAGAGTGTCCCCCTCTGTATTTGTCATGCACTAGCAGAGCCTCCCAGGTGACAGCTATATCCGGCTCTAGTCAGCAAGTCCTTGTGAGCATCGATAATAGTGTCTGGGTTTGGTAACTGTATATGGGATGGGTCATTTCATTAGATGCTGAAAAAGCATTTGACAAAATTCAGCATCCTTTCATGTTAAAAGTCTTGGAAAGAACAGGAATTCATGGCCCATATCTAAACATAGTAAAAGCAATATACAGCAAACCAGTAGCCAACATCAAACTAAATGGAGAGAAACTTGAAGCAATCCCACTAAAATCTGGGACTAGACAAGGCTGCCCTCTCTCTCCATATTTATTCAATATAGTACTGAAATTCTCGCTAGAGCAATTAGACAACATAAGGAGGTCAAAGGGATACAAATTGAAAAGGAAGAAGTCAAATTATCACTATTTGCAGATGATATGATAGTATACTTAAGTGACCCAAAAAACTCCACCAGAGAACTCCTACAGCTGGTAAACAACTGTAAAGTGGCAGGTTATAAAATCAACTCAAGCAGATCAGTAGCCTTCCTATACTTAAAGGATAAACAGGCTGAGAAAGAAATTAGGGAAATGGCATCCTTCACAATAGCAATATAAAGAAAGTATCTAGGTGTGACTCTAACCAAACAAGTGAAAGATCTGTATGACAGGAACTTCAAATCTGGCCTTATCATAGTGCACACCTGTGGCTTCGTCCTTAGACCTAAATGTTTCTCCTTACACGTAAATCTTTCCCAAGCCTATTTCTCGTCTTAGTGTGATTATGAAAGCTCTCATTGTATACCTTATTATGCAGCCTTTACTTACTATTATGAGGGGTGGGCATATTCCATTCTTGATTCTAACTTTGTTACATCTTTCTAGCAAAGCTACTAAGACCATCTTTTAAAACTTCCTAAAATTTTAATCAAATCAAGAAGTCTATAGAATCATTAATTCATCTAAACAGCATTAATTCATGAAAGTTTATCCTTCTGTTAATCTGCATGAAATCTGATCAATAGTGTATGCTAATGCCCAGAGATTATTATATTAATCTAATAAGGACAGGAAAGGCATATCAGCTCCAAGAAGCAATCCTGAGGCGAAGTCTCTTTGGGCCTTGCCATCGCCCTCACCCAGAGCACGACTGTGTAAGAATGGTGGGCCACCTCCAGGAAGGCCGCCTGCGAGCCTCAGCCCATCCTAGAGGGCTCCTGACATCTCTAATCTAGACTTTCCACTCAGATGACTATAGGCTGTGTCAAGTTGTCAGTTAAGCTAGCTAGGACACCAGAGTGGTCCAGGAGTCTAGCCTCGACTTGAAACATTGTAGTTGCTCGGTAACATTTGCAGAAGGAGGGAACCTGAGACTCGGCTTCACTGCTAGAACAGTCAGCCTGTGTCTTTCTCCCTTGAGGTTCTTGAACACGTGCCCCTGCTGCTGTATATCCTGGCCGCAAAAACCCTGATCCTGTGCCTGGCCTTTGCGGGTGTGAAAATGTACCAAAGGAGAAGCCTGGAGGGGAAACTGCAAGCCGAGAGGAGGAAGCAGTCGGAGAAGAAAGAGAACTGAAGAGACGTTAGAGGTATTGGGCTTCACAAGCAAAACCCGTCCCACCCAACCAGGGCCCACCCAAGCGAGTGGTGGCCTGAGATCTCTGCCTGCTTGGTCTGAAGCATTGCACGAAGGCGCATGGGCACTGCAGCCAGGGTGCAAAGCCAGAGCCTCAGCCCTACTCTGACGGTTTAGAGTATCAGTCCTCTGCTCTGAGCCTGTTGTGTTTCTTAGTGGGAGGGGGTGGCTCCCTGTTATCTTCAGGATGATGTCTGACTCCCTGCTGGCAAATCATCCCTTCCCAGTCTGTCCATCATCTGGCCAAGCCTCCCCTGCCACCTCTCCAGTCCTCCCCTGCGCTCCCGTGGCATTTCTGCATCGTGGAGACGGTTATGCCTGCGTTCCCAGCCAGCCCTTCCTGACAGCTCCTCCCCAGGCATGGGGCCTGTGTATCACTGTAGCTGGTGCCTCTCTGTATGCATGGCGTGGGGTGGAGGGCTCTGGAGCACGCGTGGGAAGTCAGGACTCAGGGGTCCTGGGAGCTATTCCTAAGGCCTTGCCACAGATATGACTGATTATTTACTTTCATGTGAGAACCTGTCTCTCCACGTATCAAGCTGAACCCTGAGCCTCTCTTAGTGTCAGGATTCAAATATGGTGAGCAAGGACTCTAGATTCTGGTTCCAAAATCCAGCTGCACACTGGAGTTTCTATACCCGGCTGCGAGGACTCCTGTGCTGCTGTCTAAGAGCACAGCTTCCCAGGTTCCAGCCTCAAGAAAGGACGCTGTGTCACTGTCGTCTGGGCAGCCGGGCCTTTAAATAGCCAACAGGCGATTCTTATAGAGTCTGCTCAGCTCCAGGTCGCTGCAGGAACCGCCTCAGGCGTCACCGCACTGCCCACCTGAGGCCACGGTTCTGAAAGCAGGCGCTCCCTTGGGCTGTTGAGGAAAGCGGGCTCCTTGGTTTCAGCGAGACTGGGGAGACTGGGGCAAGCGTTTCACTGAGCATGCCATGCCTCAGCCCTCCTGACGACTCCCCAAAGTGACGTCAGGCCCAAAGAGCAGTAGAGGACAGATCCACCTCACTCACTCCCCAGATGTGCCACCCCCAAAATGTACAATGAGGACCCCACAGGAGCACCATGGCAGGCCACATGCCCAAGCCTGCAGCTACCCGCTGGTCCTCAGAGGGTGGAGACTTCCCAGGCAAAGGATCTTTCCACTGTGGAATCTTGCCCTTCAAAAACTGTCTTATTGATGGAAAACCCAAAATCACCAGGAAGGGCTTGGCCTCAGTGCTAGTCAGAGGAGAGGGGATGCTTAGCTGTTTAAAATGCTGAGGGCAGACTGCGGGGCTGACTTTAGGTTTATGATGCGGGCAGAGTCAGGACGCCTATGCACTGAGAAGAGGGCAGGAAGGCCATGTGTGAGCTCGTCGGTGCCTGTCGCGGCCACGTTTTCATTGAGCCAGGGCCACAAGCGCACGGAGAACTGACCTGGGAACTAGCCTGCCTCTCAGGTCCAGAGCCTGTGCTAAAGGAAGAAACCCATGCTGTCCAAATGCCCTGATGATTAGGTCAGGCTGAGTGGCCTCCCAGCGCTAGCGAGCACCGTCGGGGCTGAGCATGCAAAGTGCCACACTCTTCTATCCAGCGCCAGCCTCACTGCTGTGCTCTCCCTTCCTTTCTAGATTTTTCCATTTAAATGTCAGCTTGGGTGGAGTCCAGCAGAGAAGAGAGAACAAAGACTTCACAGAAGAAGACACGCTTCCGGCCTAGACCTTTAACTTAAATAATAACAGTGTGGATTTTTATATGTTTTTAGAAGAACCAGTATTTTGTTTACTGAAATAAAATACATTATTCTTAAAATAGCTGTCTTCATTCTCTCCCTCTCTCCGTCTCTCTTCCTTCCCTCCCTCTCAGTCTCTCCTCCTCTCTCTACCCCTTCCCTATCTACCCGCCTCCCCCAACACAATATGAGAGGACTTTTTCAGGCCTTCTCTTCTCTGCCACATTCTGGTTGTGGAGTTCTGATAGCAAATCCTGGGTGCATGTGCACGCATGCCCACGTCAGTGGTCAATGGTGACGCCACTGTAGGGGACATCCCCAGCAATGGGAGCATCAGTAGAAGCCTCGGCCAGCACGTCCCCACTCTCCACCATGCTTCTTCCTGTGTAGATAGTTTCCATGGTGACTGTGTGCTTGTCTATGTCAGAACCAAGAGGGCCAGACCCTGTGCCGGCCTGCGAGGGGAGGATGAGAGCCATGGACTATCACAGTAGCTCAGTCTAGAAAGAGCTATTTTGTAGAGGCTTGGTGGTTCACATCTAGAATCCTGGGCAGTGCTGGGTCCCACTTTAGATGGCCACATAGAAAGTTTTCAGAAGTACATAGCATGTCTGTCACCCTTGCCCACTGGATAGAACACGAACGGTAAGGAAATTGCATATATTAAAGTTTTACTGTGATTGCTGGATGGTTCTAACCACCTTGTGGGAGCCAGGGGAGGATTCACATAGCGTCGGAGATCCAAGTTCAGAATGGCCCTCAGCTCACAGAGGGCAGATGTCAAAGCAGGAAAAAGACTGTCTTCCCTGACAGGAGGGCGCTCCAGCCCTTTCCTGGGAGCTAGCAGCCACTACCTCTCTGGTGGCCC